>NC_138886.1:108461838-108664338 GCF_965194825.1 Balaenoptera physalus | reverse complement strand
TTTCATTTATTAGCTTCTGTGTTCTCTCTTAAATGTGGTTTGGTTAATCTTGTCTCCTTTAATCAGATTGCTAGAATCTGCAGGCAGGAGTTTTGTGATATAATCTTCTGAACCCTGGACAAAACTTCATATTTCAGTAATAGGAGGTTCGTGGAGTAAAATCAAGGTGAGTAAACTCTCATCATGAGCTAGTTTTTTCACTTGCTCACAACGCCTACTGTCTACACCCCAGGCACTGAGATAGCTGAGGGGGTCTTAAGGTGAGTGGGGTGGGCCCCCTGCAAAGTGCCTACTAAGCACAGGGCGCTGTGCTAGACACTCTGCATCCTTGTCGCATTTGACTCGTACACAACCCCATCAGGCAGGGACAGCTATTTTCCTTTTACATGTAAGAAAACAGGCCCAGAAAGGACTGTCCAGAAAACGAGATCCAAAACTTAAACCCAAGTCACTCTGGCTGCATGTTGTCCATAAACAAATAAACAAAATATGATTACTAAACAAATTGGTTTTCAATTTTCATTTTTCTCTCTGGAGCCCCAGGAACGAAAAGACCATTTTTTAATCTGTGATGGGATCCACAGAATAGAGCAGAAACTGCCTAGGTTAGTCCTAGGGGATACTAAAATGAAATTCAGCGATGCAGGGACAGGAGTGGCTGTGTCTTACCAGGTGGATCTCCGTCAGCGACCGTTTGCAGCCCAGGGATCGATCACCCAGCTCCTCAGAGGAGCCTCAGACCAACCCGGTTCTGGCCCCTGTTCCGGCGCGGCGGCGGTGAGCCGCAGCTCGGGCGCCATCTAGTGGTGAGTCGGAAGCCTCACTCTAGGGCTCCGTAAAGGCTCTGGGACCGACATAGCTTCAGGATCCCTGCAGAGCTAAGATTCAGAGTTCGCTGTAACAGGTGGGTCCAGGACCACCGTAGCATCCCCAGAGAAATTCATTTGCTGCCCGCTTGCCATCAGATGCATAGCCCTGAACTCAGAGGCCTCTCTCAGCTCACACCTTCACCTTCCAGGCTTTCTGGAAAGAAATTGGAATGCCCTGGGCTTCCCTGGTGGCGCAGTGGTTGAGAATCTGCCTGCCAATGCAGGGGACACGGGCTCGAGCCCTGGTGTGGGAAGATCCCACATGCCGCGGAGCGACTGGGCCCGTGCGCCACAACTACTGAGCCTGCGCGTCTGGAGCTTGTGCTCCGCAACAAGAGAGGCCACGATAGTGAGAGGCCCGTGCACCGCGATGAAGAGTGGCCCCCGCTCGCCACAACTGGAGAAAACCCTCACACAGAAACAAAGACCCAACACAGCCAAAAATAAATAAATAAATAAATAAATAATAAAAATAAAGGAATTCCTTAAAAAAAAAAAAAAAGAAATTGGAATGCCCTTCTACACTCTCCCTTGTATTTCCATTCATGTTAGTCACAAATGGAGAAAGAAAAAAACAACTCAGTTAATCTAGTCTTTCAGCTACACACACACACACCCCACCTGTTGGCAGGGTCATTCATCAGAGAGCCTCTCCAGGGGAACTTTTCCTAAACACAAGATCCAGGTGGGGAGAGTGCAGCAGCTTGGGAAGGCTAAAGGATGAGGACCACCAAGGAAGAAAATGCTGTTTTTGCGAAAGGAATCCCCATAAACAGAACTTTGAAAACGGGCATCCTCAGCAGGCTCTCAAGGCACTGGGCCACCTTCAGGGTCTCCCTCATGCTCCCCTGCCCCTTCTCTTTGACTGGTATCCCACCCCTCAGCCACAGCCCCACCCTCCAACAGGGCAGGCAGTTGTGCAGAGCCTGGATCTGGCCAGGAAAGGAGACTGGCAGTTTCAGTGGTCCAGAGATGCGGGCTTAACCTTGATGTCAGAGGTGAGGGAGAGGCATCCCAGAGGATTTTCTCTGAGTACCACTGGGTGCTGAAGAGTTCTCCGAGCTCATACTTCTGTACTTGATTCACCCAATTTAATCATTCATTATACAAGTGAATGAATAATGTTATATGTTCTGTGAATGCATATATTCTTAATTTTAAAATATATGTCCATTTTAGATCTTGTGGTCGGCAGAATCATCCCTCCCTCCAAAAATGTCCACCTCTTAATCCCCAAAACCTGTGAATACGTTACCTTTCATCCTTGCATGGCCAACGAGACTTTACAGATGTGATTGAGGTTAAGGACCTTGGGATGGGGAGATTGTCCTGGATTATCCAGGCAGGCCCAATCTAATCACATTAGCTCTTTAAAAGCAGATGGACAACCTGGAAATAATTTTGCCAGTGGCATAAGTGTCACAATGGGGATAAGAGTCAAATTTACAGAAAGTGGCTTGTAGCAGAATAAAATCACTATCAACTCTTGAAAGAAAAATAAAAAGCAGAGAACCTTTCCAGCCTATGGTCAGAGAGAGAGAGATGACAACGGGAGAAGGACCTGAGAGAGATGTGATGTTGCTGGCTTTGGAGATGGAGAAAGGAGGCCACGCCCGAACCAAGGAATGTGGGCAACCTGTAGAAGATGGCAAAGGCGAGGAAAAGGATTTTCCCATAGAGTCACCAGACAAGAATGCAGCCCTGTGGATTTTAGCCCAGCAAGGACCATGTCAGACTTCTGCAGAGCTGTAAGATAATTTGCATTGTTTTAAGCCACTAAATTTATGGGGACTTGTTAGAGGAGAAAAAAAAGCTCATACAGGCCTTTTTTAGGTTTTGAGATCTCAAAGTCTCACTCTGCGTCAAAGCAAGGACCACCCGGAGCTGTGTTGACTTTAGAGACTTTGCTCTGATCAGAGCCATATTTTTTGGATTTTTGATTCAGGACCTGTGGGAAAAGCACCATGTCTATTAATGATCTATTTTATTACTCAGAAACCGAAAGATCTACTCTGTCCCACCAAGTGAGCCTCTGATGAATGTCTTCAGACTCCTCAGCAGAGTTCGGAATTAAGGGGCTCTTGGGGATGGCTTCCGTGCCTCTCATCGTTGACTAGGACACACTCTGGAAATAGATACATGAGTATATACTGTTGAGAGGGCACAAATGGATTGTCTCTACCAGGAAGCATGGTCCCCTTAAGAAATTACTCATTGAATCATGAAGTTATCCAAACCTCCTTAAGGCAATCATACTCTTCTTGGGAATTTTTTATTTGAAACTAATTCCAAAGAAGTTAAATAAAATACACGTGAAATTTTTTACAATACAATTGTAACAGTAAAAACAACAACAATGATAAAGCAAAGAGTCAAAATTCCAATGGAAGGAAACCTTGAATACATTACTATTCCACGGCATTTGGCAACCATTAAAAATTACAAGGATTCATACTATGGAAAATAGGGAAATATTCTTATTATGCTAAATGGAAGCAGCATATTATAGAATGGCGTTCATTCAATAATCCTTTATTGACCACATGCTATGTGTACCAAGCACCAAGTAATTAATGGGAGCCACAGTAGATGTACACTCACTGCTCTTATGGACCGAGGTGTGCCATGATTGCAAAAATGTAAAATGATCTATACACGTGGAAGGAGATGTACCCAAAAATGAAGCAACGGTAGGGTGTGGTAAATATTCTCCTTAACCTTCTTAAATTATGTCTTCAATTATAATCATTATATTAAAGGATAGGCCAGGAAGAAACATAAACCTCTAGACCTAAGTCCCAAAGTAGAGTAGGAATTGCAGCAGGCTCCTGGTTGAGGAAGCAGGGTTGGAATATACTGTTTAGAAACACAACAAGCAACAGCCTGGCAGGTCAGGAGGCCAGGCTCTTCCCCAGCAGGGGAGCAGGAATCCAGCTGTACACACAGGTCCTTTCCAGTGAGGTTGGTTCCCAGGGGGCCACATTTGAGCCTGACCTGACACCCTCTGTGTATCTGGGAAATTTTCACTGCACTAGGCTGGGCCCTGAGGGTTGGCGACACCTGTCTCTACCTGTCTCCCCAGCCTCTGAGAGGTTAACTGGGGGAGCAGATGCCGCATTACTCATCATTTCTATGCCACCGTCTGTGTTGGGCAAGCCACATCCCCTGGGCCTGCCTCAGTTTCCCTGTGTGAACGAGGAAAGTCAGGGCTTGTTAATTTCTAAAGCGCCTCCTAAAGGCTGCAGCCGTGGGAGCTGTGCTGGGCTCTAGGCCAAGCGAGCTAAGTCCTAAGAAGGCACAGCCCCGACCACTAGTTTCCTATCCAAAGACACTTTTATGATGGTACCGATATGAAGAAAATTATGACGACTGAACAACTACTAAGCACATGACAAAAGTGAAGGTGAGACTCATTATCAATGAACATTAATTGTCCAACATGTATGTGTAGGGTAGGGTGTGGTTAGGAAAGGCATTTATAGAGATCTCATTTCTCTCTCGATTTACCTTCTCCTACCAAACAAGAAGTTACTTTATAAAGCATTAACAGCTGATTTTATCAACTCTTATTACATGCCAGGCCCGTGCTTAGCCCTTCATTTGGATTATTTCATTTAATCCTCACAACGACCCAAATTAAGTGGGAATAGAGTCTCCATTTTGCCTTTGAGAAAAGAGGAGCTTAAGCAAGTGAATGACTTGTCCAAGGTCTCATAACTCGTAAGTGGTCCAGGACTTGGAAATCCTGGTTGAGGCTTCTCGCCTGTGGACTATCACTGCCATTGGAATCTTGTGTCTGACTAATTCTACTCATTCTTCCAAATCCAGCCAATAAAACAGCCTTCTCTGGTCTCCCCACTGTGTCACCTCCAACCAATCTCCCAACCTCCTGGGCTTTGTGGCTCTACGGGCTGTAGTTGCTGCCCATCTGATGTCCCTGACTTCTGTTTCCTCCTCTCAAGCTCTCAATTTGAATGCACTTCTGTTCTACTCCTTCTCTTCTTCACTTTACCCTGTCTGACCCTCTACTAGGATATTATACTATATCTTGGGATATAGGATGCAAACTTGAGCATGTATCGAAATTACATGGAGGGCTTATTAAAACACAGATTACTGGGCCTCATCCCCAGAGTTTCTGATGCAGTGGGCCTGGGTGGGACAGAGAATTTGCATTTCTCGCAAGATTCCAGATGCAGCTGATGTTGTCGGTCCTGGCATCACACTTTGAGCGTCCTTGCTCTGGGGACCCTGCATTCTACTGTATTTTCCTGTGTTGCTGAACTTCTTTTTTTTATAAATTTCTTTATTTTATTTATTTATTTTTGGCTACGTTGGGTCTTCGTTGCTGTACACGGGCTTTCTCTAGTTGCGGCGAGAGGGGGCTACTCTCCGTTGCGGTGCGCGGGCTTCTCATTGCGGTGGCTTCTCTTGCTGCAGAGCACGGGCTCTAGACGCGCGGGCTTGAGGAGTTGTGGCTCGTGGGCTCTAGAGCGCAGGCTCAGTAGTTGTGGCGCACGGGCTTAGTTGGGCATGTGGCGTCTTCCCGGACCAGGGCTTGAACCCGCATCCCCTGCACTGGCAGGCGGATTCTTAACCACTGCGCCACCAGGGAAGCCCCTGAACTTCTCCATAAACAAACTCTTCCCAATGTCTTACATGAGGAAACCTGGCTTTCTGTGGAAGGCCCTCTACCCAGGTTTGTTTTTTTTTTTTCCTAGATCCCTGATCACAAGACAAGGAAGCCTGGTTCTCACTGGCACTTCTAACACCCTCATCTCACAATTTCTTTATTCTTCCAACTCCAATAGCCATTTCCACACCAAACACCCAAGGCAAGCATGGCTAGGTCTCCAGCTCCACCTCCCCGCCACCCCACGCCCGCCCCATCACAGACAAGAAGGGGATTTTCAGCCACCAGTCTAGGCAACCCCACCAAGTCTGTTTGCCCCTTCCCATCTTCTGGGCTGCGGGAGACAGTCACAGAACTGGGATTGGGCCCATGATGTATTCAAGCCTCCTGCCCTCAGATGGAACCCCACAACTGCTCAGTTATCTTTATAACCATCACCAACTGACTCACCTGTCTCATCCCCGCTGCTGGCTCCTATTTTAACCCTTGCCAGTCCCCGCCAGCCTTTACCTGCTCCACACCTTCCTCTCTCTCTTGCCACCAAAATGGAGATCAGCTATGAGCTACCTCAGCGTCCCTCTGATTTACTTCAGATTAACTCTGCCTCTTCACTCATCCTGCCCTCCTTCCCTCCTATTTCAAAACAAGAGGAGTTTTCAAAACCACAGTGAGATACCACCTCACACTCATTAAGATGGCTACTATCAAAACAAAAACAAAAACCGAGAAAATAACAAGTGTTGGTGAAGATTTGAAGAAAACGGAACCTTTGTGCATCGTTGATGGGAATGCGAAATGGTGCCGCCCTTATAAAAAGCCAGTGTGGTGGTTCCTCAAAACATTAAAAATAGAACTACTGTATGATGCAACAATCCAACTTCTGAGTATATACCCCAAAGAACTGAAAGCAGAGTCTCAAAGAGATATCTGTACACTTAGGCCCATTGCAGCATTATTCCCGGTAGCTAAAACGTGGAAGCAACCCAAGTATCCATCAACAGATGAATGCATAAACAAAATGTGGTATGTACAAACAAGGGAATATTGTTCAGCCTTAAAATGGAAGGAAATTCTGGCACATGCTACAATATGGATGAACCTTGAAGACATTATGCTAAGTGAAAAATGCCAGTCACAAAAGATAAAATACTGTATGATTCCACTTATAGGTGGTATTTAGAGTGGTCACATTCACAGAAACAGAAAGTAGAAGGCTGGCTGAAGGAGGCTGAGGGGAGGGGAAATGGGAGATGGGTACAAAGCTTCAGTTTTGCAAAAAGAAAAAGTTCTGGAGATTGAAGATCTCCCAAGTTTGAACTTTACACTTCAAAATGGTTAAGATGGTAAATTTTACATTTATGTCTACTTTTCCATAATAATAAAAAAAAAGTCTCGGCAAGGATATACAATGGAGAAAAAACAGTCTCTTCAATAAGTGGTGCTGGGAAAACTGGGCAGCTACATGTAAAAGAATGAAATAAGAACACTCCCTAACACCAAACACAAAAATAAACTCAAAATGGATTAGAGACCTAAATGTAAGACCGGACACTATAAAACTCTCAGAGGAAAATGTAGGAAGAACACTCTTTGACATAAATCACAGCAAGATCTTTTTTGATCCACCTCCTAGAGTAATGGAAATAAAAACAAAAATAAACAATTGGGACCTAATGAAACTTCAAAGCTTTTGCACAGCAAAGGAAACTATAAACAAGACGAAAAGACAACCCTCAGAATGGGAGAAAATATTTGCAAATGAATCATCGGACAAAGGATTAATCTCCAAAATATATAAACAGCTCATGCAGCTCAATATTAAAAAAACAAACAACCCAATCCAAAAATGGGCAGAAGACCTAAATAGACATTTCTGCAAAGAAGACATACAGATGGCCAAGAAGCACATGAAAAGCTGCTCAACATCACTAATTATTAGAGAAATGCAAATCAAAACTACAATGAGGTATCACCTCACACCAGTCAGGATGGCCATCATCAGAAAATCTACAAACAACAAATGCTGGAGAGGGTGTGGAGAAAAGGGAACCCTCTTGCACTGTTGGTGGGAATGTAAATTGATACAGACACTATGGAGAACAGTATGAACGTTCCTTAAAAAACTAAAAATAGAACTACCATATGACCCAGCAATCCCGCTCCTGGGCATATACACAAAGAAAACCATAATTCAAAAAGACACATGCACCCCAATGTTCATTGCAGCACTATTTACAATAGCCAGGTCATGGAAGCAACCTAAATGCTCATCGACAGACGAATGGATAAAGAAGATGTGGTACATATATACAATGGAACATTACTCAGCCATAAAAAGGAACGAAATTGGGTCATTTGTAGAGACGTGGATGGATCTAGAGACTGTCATACAGAGTGAAGTAAGTCAGAAAGAGAAAAACAAATATCGTATATTAACGTATATATGTGGAACCTAGAAAAATGGTACAGATGAACCGGTTTGCAGGGCAGAAATAGAGACACAGATGTAGAGAACAAACGTATGGACACCAAGGGGGGAAAGCGGCGGAGGGGGGTGGTGGTGGGATGAATTGGGAGATTGGGATTGACATATATACACTAATATGTATAAAATAGATAATTAATAAGAACCTGCTGTATAAAAAAATAAATTAAATAAAATTAAAAAGAAAAGTCTTTCCTCTGCCTCACTAATTTTTCTCTTTGCATCTGCAATCTTATCTCGTGTCGCCCTTTCCAGGGGCCTGGTCCTTCTCTTTTCTCCCCTCCAGAATTGCCACAGACATTTGTAGGACTGGGGGTAAGAGTACATGTATTGTTTAGGGATGTTCAAGATTATAAATCCAGATAACACACGAGTAAATAGAATGTGGTATTGTTCTAACTTGAAAATATATCTTTGTGACAACAAAATGGCCAAGGGTATGAAGCTATGGTTTCTATAACACTGAAAATCGGTAAACTATCAAGACCTGACTCTCTCCTTAAGCCACGCTCTCCCCACTCCACCAGCCCATTTCTGCACAGCAGAGGGGCCCAGGCCAGTCCACACCCTCAGGCCACAGCAGCGGCTTCCACAGATCCAGGCCAGCCTATACCTTCCGGCAAATTTCTTTGCCACCAGCAGGCTATGCATTCCTGCAGTAGCCACACAGCTGCACAATTCCGCAGTCAGCCGTGGGCCCTGGCACTCAGGAAAGCCCTGCCTTTGATAGATTTCATGTTCTGCTGCCACTGTGTTGAAATTCTTAATAACTTTGGAACAAAGAGCCTTGTATTTTTGTTTTGCCCTGAGTCTGCGTGTTATGTAGCAATCCTAGGTAGCCACACCCTCCTGCAAAAGTTCTGAACCACAGCCTTGGGATGGGGATGGAAAGGGGGCTGGGGGATGTCCCCCTGGGCCCTCAGTTCCTTTCTGTCCACTCCTTGCCCCAGCCCAGAGGTAGTAGCTGCTTTTCTGCACCTGCTTCTTCTGCATCCCTTCATGAAACTTCTTCTTTTACACCTTTTAGTAATTAACCACCTTCTACTAGTTAACAGCTCTTTATGTTAAATTTTTCCTGTTTAAATAGCTTATATTCTTTCTGCCTCCTGACTGATATAGGGAGACAAAGAGTAAACTAACAAAATAAGAAAATCTGTAGTACGTCAGATAGATACGAGCTACAGAGAAAAAGTAAAGCAGGGGGTGTGTGTAGAGGGTGTGGAGTCCAAGGGGGACAGCTTGCCATTGTAAATGGGGGTTTTGAGCACCTCCTAAGTGCCTCGCTCTGTACTAAGACAGTCCCTGTCTTCAAAGAGATCACAGTTTAATGGGAGAGGATATGGGAGACAGGATGTGTCTAGGCAAATAAGTATTATTCAGTGCTAAGAAGGACAGGGACTTCCCTGGCGGTCCAGTGGTTAGGACTCCGCACTTCCACTGCAGGGGGCCTGGGTTCGATCCCTGGTTGGGGAACTAAGAGCCCAAAAGCTGTGCAGCACGGCCAAATAAATAAGTAAATTAATTAATTAAAATAAAATTTTAAAAGACATTCCTTAGGGAGGTGTCAGGAATGAAGGGGAAAAAAAAAAGCTAAGAAGTACAATGAGTGAGTTGGATAACAAAATAGGAATTCCAAAGTTTCTGGCAGATGAAGCTTAGCCTGACTTGAGCAAGATGAAATCTTCAGTTCAGTTCCAGTAGACACTACTGAGCACCTACCCTAAAAAATGCAGCATGGATTTCAAACAGGGATGAATTTGGAGCTAGGGCAAAAGTCCATTGCAGTAGGATGGGGGGTGAAATCTATTTCTTTCTACTGAAGGCAAGGTAGCTAGAACCTTCTCAGTCCTGCAGGGAATGGGAGAGACACATGTGGCACACAGCATGTGTTTTTGAATTGAATTCATGTTTGCTCCAGGCTAGGAGTACACAGAGGAATAAGATGGCAGCAAAGACCAACAGCAGTTACACCAAACAACGGTGCTGAGAGATAAAGGAGAAAGACTTTCTTGCCTGGGGAGGTCAGGGACCACATGACAACACACAATTTCAAGGGGCAAATTGAAGGATGAGTAGGAGGGTTTTTTTCCAGTCAGTCAAGGAAGAGGAAAGTATTCCAGCCATAGGAAATGTGTGTAAAGACCCAGAGGCATGAAAATAGGGAACAATTTAGGAGCAAGCAAGTAGTTAAGCATGTAAGAACACAGGGAATATATGACATGAGGCTTAAAAAGCTGACAGCCTTGGGGTGTCCTGCTAAGGAGATGGGTATTAGGGCAACCTGTCAATAGAAGTCTAATCACCCCACTGATTCCCAGAGTTGATTTGCTAGGAATTTCAACTCTAACCTAGAGGGGATGAGGAATTAACAAAGGATGCTGGGAAGGAGAATGATATGTTAGCTGGGGTGAGGAAGGAGCACAGAAATGTTGAGATTCAAGGGAGCCAGTAAATAACCTGCTGCTTCCTGCCCAAGTCTGAACGATTTGAGAAATGAAACAAAAACTGTACAAAAATGAAAATATCATCTTTTTGCAGATGAAGCTGATATTGAAGAATGTAGCTTATATCTGATCAGAACAGCATGACTCACGTGTCACTCACAGGGTCAGGAAATGAAGTTACTCTGCTTAACCAGGCCAGGGTCATATGTCCTGACCCAAATGGACTGAGTGCGAGACAGGCATACTGCTTCAGAAATTCAAGGTACTGTTACCAAAAAGAGAAGGATGGTTGTAGGCAGCAAAAGCAGCCATGTCCACTCCCTGTTTTGTGCATGTGTATGTTTATGTACGTGTAATGATCCACATCCCACTAGACCCCTTTATGGTACAGTTGGTCACATGCTGTGATGAGAAAAGTTTGAAGGAAACCCTGTGAATTTTGATGCTGCTTTGACCAAGTCCCTTTCTTTTTCTGAATCTCAAGTGCTTTCACTCCATAACAAAACACCATAAAATAAGAATTCTCCTGGCCCATTCCCTGCCATAGGAATGCTGCGCTCATAAATGAGGTCATGTCTGTAAAGTGCTATGATCTTCTTGAAGACAAGTGCTGTATAAATATATAGGATTATTAGCCAAGTCGCTCAAAAACCAGTCTATGCATGCGTGCATTGGAAGGCAAACAGGAACGGAGGAGGGCAATAGGACTCATTGTTTCCAAGGGTCACTTGATTCCTTTGTTTCCATGACATCCAGTGCCTCACAGTCACCTCATCCCAACACTTACAGACTGCCAGGAGGGCCCGTTTGCCAATTTAGTCTCCCTGGAATGATGGGTTAAAACATTTGGAGAGCAAAGCCAACAGAATGCTAAGCTATGGCCATGTTGGAGGTTTTTCCAGAAAGACAACTAAAAGGAAATCCTGTTTGGGTTTTAAATACTGATGATTTTCACTGGCCCTAATCCATTCATTAAGATTCCCGCATGCACAGTTTTAAAAGAATCTGGAGTTCAATTTAAAAAGGAAAGAGCTCTTCTATCTTATGTTAGATTTCATAATAAGGAGGAAGCAAAGGTGGAGAAGGAGGGAGAGAGGGGAAGGAGGAAGGGAGGACCTTGTTTCTGGTCTCCTCTTTTGCCTCTTAGAAATCACGGATTTCAGACCTTAGAGGTCAACCTAACCACCTCTCCGCTCCCTTTTTAAAGTTACATATGGATGGTGAGAACCAGTGAGGTAAACTAAATTTTTCTAAGCTTATGCAGTCAATTAATAGCATAGCAGGGACTGGGATCCAGGTTTCCACCTTCCAGTTTAGTTAGCTTCACATTCAATCATCCTGCGTCCCTTCCAGTTTTAGGAACTTGAACAAGTCATGTTGCCTCTGAGACCTAATGGCAAGTAATGGAATATCCATCCAGAAGTAATTTAAACAAAGGCTTTATTCTCCTCTCATAACAAGGAGTAAGATGTACATCAGTGGCTAGTATTATTTTAGTGATTTAGTGATGCCATGATGGACCTAGGCAAGTCTCTCTTCCTATTTCAACATATTTAGTATTGGCTTCTTATCTGCATCACTGTTGCCTCATGGTTACAGGATGGCTTCTGCAGTCCAGACATCACATCCCTTTTTGAAACTCTGATTTAATATTTTCTTTTTTTTAACATCTTTATTGGAGTATAATTGCTTTACAATGGTGTGTTAGTTTCTGCTTTATAACAAAGTGAATCAGCTATATGTATACATATATCCCCATATCTCCTCCCTCTTGCGTCTCCCTCCCACCCTCCCTATCTCACCCCTCTAGGTGGTCCACAAGGCACCGAGCTGATCTCCCTGTGCTATGCGGCTGCTTCCCACTAGCTATCTATTTTACATTTGGTAGTGTATATATGTCCATGCCACTCTCTCACTTTGTCCCAGCTTACCCTTCCCCCTCCCCGTGTCCTCAAGTCCATTCTCTACATCTGCGTCTTTATTCCTGTCCTGCCCCTAGGTTCTTCATAACCTTTTTTTTTTCTTTAGATTCCATATATATGTGTTAGCATACGGTATTTGTTTTTCTCTTTCTGACTTACTTCACTCTGTATAACAGACTCTAGGTCCACCCACCTCACTACAAATAACTCAGTTTCGTTTCTTTTTCTGTCTGAGTAATATCCCATTGTATATATGTGCCACATCTGCTTTATCCATTCATCTGTCGATGGACACTTAGGTTGCTTCCATGTCCTGGCTATTGTAAATAGTGCTGCAATGAACATTGTGGTACATGACTCTTTTTGAATTATGGTTTTCTCAGGGTATATGCCCAGTAGTGGGATTGCTGGGTCGTATGGTAGTTCTATTTTTAGTTTTCTAAGGAACCTCCATACTGTTCTCCATAGTGGCTGTACCAATTTACATTCCCACCAATAGTGTAGGAGGGTTCCCTTTTCTCCACACCCTCTCCAGCATTTATTGTTTGTAGATTTTTTGATGATGGCCATTCTGACTGGTGTGAAGTGATACCTCATTGCAGTTTTGATCTGCATTTCTCTAATGATTTAATACTCTCAAAACACAAACTTGCGATAACGTACTTTGACCTTGCAACCATGTTAGCTATAGTTCTTTTGTAAATATGCTAACAAACTAAGGAAGATCATTCCCTTTATAGTTGATGAAAGCTTTTTGGTTTAAATCATGAATGAGTGTTGAACTTTGTCAAATGTTTTTTCTACACTGATTGAGATCATATGAATTGTCTCCTTTATTCTGTTTATGTAGTGAATAATATGGATTATTTTAAAATGTTGAACCAACCTTGCATTTCTTGAAAAACATCTCATTTGGTTAAGCTATCTTACTCTCTTTAGATAGATATTGCTGGATTTGAATTGCCAATGTTTTGTTAGAATTTTTGTGTTTATGTTCATAAAGGATATTGATGTGTATGTAATTTTCTCTTTTTTATCTCTTGGAATCAGGATTATTCTGACCTCGTGAGTTAGGAAATATTCCCTCCTTCTCTATTTCTTTGAAAGAGTTTATATAAGATTGGTATGATTTCTTTCTTAAACAGTTGATAAAATTTACCGGTGAAACCATCTGGGACTGGAATTTTCTTCTGGGGACCATAAAAGATATAGGGCCATTCAGATGATTTTTTCTTCTGTCAATTTTGGGAAATTGTATTTTTCCAAGAATTTTTCCATTTCATCTAAATCGTTGAAACCAGCATACAGTTGTTCATTACGTTTTCTTATTATTTTTTTTAATTTTTGTAGGATCTGTGAGGATGTTCTTCCTTTAGTCTTGATTTTGATTATTTGTGTTTTCTTTCTTTTTTCCCGATCAGTCTCACTATGAATTGATCAATTTTATTAATATTTTCAAAGAACCAACTTGTGGTTTTGTTAATTTTGTCCGACTTATTTTTTAAAATTACTTCCTTCCATTTGCTTTGGTTTTAATTTTCTTTTCTTATCCTAACTTCTTAAGGTGGAAACTTTGATTTCAAACTTTTTTTCGTCACAAAAATAAGCTTTTAGAGCTACAAATTTCTCAGTAAGTACTGCTTTGGCTGCATTCCATGAATTTTGACGTATTTTCATTACCATTCTATTTGAAATGTTTTCTAATGCTTTTAGAACTGTGCCTGGCATAAAATATGCAGTAAGTGTTGTCTCCTATTAGCTTAGTTTTTAAATTTCTCCTGTTAATAAGGGAGAATAAGTTGATGGCTCATTCTGACAGTTGTGTTTCTACCCACTTCAGAGCCTCTTTGCTGTTTCCACTGCCTGAAGCGCTACTCCTTCATATAGGCCCAGACTTCATCTATCTTCTGGTTAATTCCCATTCATCTTGCAGGTGTGACCTCAAACATCACTTCTTCAGAGAAGCCTTCCCTGATGACCAAAACCGGGCTGGTCCTCTCATGTACTGGGTTGAATAGTGTCCCCCCAAAATTCATGTCCACCCAGAACCTGTGAATGTGACCTTATTAGGAAACAGGGTCTTTACAGATATAATCATGTTAAGAAGAAATCATATTGTATTGGTTGGGAGGGGAGGGGGTGTGGCTAAATCCAATATGCTGCTGTCCTTTTAAGAAGAGGTGAATTTGGACACAGAGACACACGGGAGAACACCATGTGACAACAAAGGCAGAGATTGGAGTGATGCATCTACAAACCAAGAAATGCCAAAGATTGCCAGCAACAACCAGAAACTGACAGGCAAGGAAGAATCATCTCCTAGACTCTTCGGAGAGAGCATGGCCCTGCCAACACGATTTCAGACTTCGAGCCTCCCATTCTGTGAAAGAATAAATTTCTGTTGTTTTAAGCCACCCAGTCTGGGGTAATTTGTTATGACAGTTCTAGGAAACTAATGCAGCATATTCCGTGTTTTCATACTTTATACTTTTTTTCCTAGCAGTTATCAGAAAATTGTTGTATATGAATTATCAGGAAACACTGATGGTGTGATAATTCTAGTCTGGCATTTTGGTAGAGGCCTCCTTGAGAGAGAGACTACCATAATATGAACCAGTATCATAGATGGTAAGGACTTTGAAACACACGTAATTTTGAGGGGTCCTGGCCCTAAAAATCATAGCATGTCGGTGGCCAACTACTTCAGCTTCTCGAAGCTAACCTTAGGTATAAGTCACAGAGGTTTCTAATGTGTAAGCTATCCAAACTGGTCATTTTTTAAAAATAGCAACAGATTGCCATAAAAGGGCACTCAAGTAGGAGTCAGAACCAGAGGTTCTGCTTCCCCTTCTGCCTCTAGGGCATTTGGGCAAGACATTCAGTCTCTCTGGGTTCCAGGTTCCTTAACAGTCAAAGGACATGGTTTGGTCTAGATAGTAACTATGGTCTCTTTGTTCGAACATTCTGTGGCTTTATGATTCTAGTATGAAGCAATAGTTAAAAGACAGTATTTACTTCTAAAGCACAAGACTCCTTGGTCACTGCTAGCCTTCTTCCATGAACAGTATCTGAATCCAAGGATGAAATGCTACCAAAAGGAGATTTAACCCAAGCTGGTGCTGGACCAAGGATTCTGCTTAAAATTTATAACTACTAGTTTTGTCCAAGCTTGTTTTACTTGACACAAGTAATGGAGTAGACGTTTCCAGGACTCTCATTTTTAAAAATATTTTAAACTGGCTAGGCTGGCTGGTCACTTTCTATCTCTGGGAAGCAGTGTATTCACCTGTTTAGAGAAAAAAAAAAAAAAGAAATAAGGATAAAAAGCTGTGATTCTCAAGATCTCTTCCAGCTCTGTGACTTCAAGGCACTTTTTTTTGTCAAGCTAGAGTGGGGCTTTGAGCTAAGTATCAGGTCTTGGGGTCACTCTCCGGAACTAGTGCTGTTCACCTCACTATTTCTTCTCATAACCATTGCCTGTGTTGGAGGTGCTCTAACCCAGAGTAGGCTCTGAAACATGCAACTTTCGGTAAGGATGAAATCCTGGCTTTTACTAATTATGTGGACCTTAAGAGAGTCACTGAATGAGTTTGAGCTTCGTTTCCCCGCTTGTAAAATAGGGATAGCTACTGGCAAAGTTGCAAAATGAAATGTCGAGTCGAGCAAAAATGCCTAGTTCTTCTTAAGTTTTCAAGTGCTGTTTTCCATAATACTAAAGAACACAAATAAAAGATGAACTGCGGTGTCCTAAGCACTTTGCGCCTCTCTGCCAGCGGGACAGCCTAGGATCGGCGGTAACCAAGCCACAGTACTGGTTATTTCCGTGATGCCACTTTCACTTTCGGCATTCACTGAGCTCAGCTGCACCCGCGTGGTTCCGCGGAACAGCGCTGCGCTCGGATGCCAGTCACGGCGGCGCAGGCCCCGCCCCTCGGCGTGCGCGCTCCCGCCGCTCCCGGTGACGCGACGCGGGTGGCTACGGGGTGGTGTTTTGGCGGTACGGCTGCGGGAAAGGATCGGAGCTACTGGGAAGCTGCTGCCGGGAAGCCGCGACTGCGTTGCCGGCGCCGCCTCGCCGCGGTGGCCGTGATGCGCTCCGCTCGCGGGTCCCCGCTCCCGGGAATCCCGACCGCCGAGTCGGACGCTGCCGAGCAGGTGAGGCGGCCTTTCCGGCGCGGACGAGGGGAGGGTGGTCGGCCGAAGCGGGGACGGTTGGAGCGGGGCCCGACGGGGCCCGACGGCGCAGCGAGGCCGCGGACGAGCCGCTCTGCCCCGGGGGCCCTTCCCGCGCCGTTGCCTCCCCGCCGCCCGGGCCGCGTGGTCGCATCCGGGCGCCCGCCGTCAGCGCCCGTGACCCCGGGCGGCAGGTGCTGTCCCCCAGCCCCTGGCGGGAGAAAGCTGGCAGTCATGCTGTCGCGCCCGCTCCGGTGACCGCATTGAATTTCCCCTCTGACACGTAGTGGGCGCGGGTCTGGACCGCATGGGGAGGGACCTGGCCGGGGAGAAGGATGCTGCACCGAGGACCTTGCGGGTCTTACCTGCCACCTTGTCATGACATTTACAAGTCAGCATCGTTTTTGCTTTACTCTGCTTTTACCAAGTTTCATGGTTTAGGTTTCTCTAAAATCTAAATCTGATTAGCTCCATTGGAAAAATAGAGCTAGTTGGGCAATAAAGTGATGGTAAGAGCAGTGTTTCACAAACTCGAGTAATGCGTGGACACCTCTTAAAGGGACAGTTCGCTCATTCTCTGGAATTTGACTCACAACCCGCAGGGGTTCTCAGACCCCAGTTAGACGAACGTTGGTGTAGACTGTTTAGGAAAGACAAGAGATGCTTCCATGCTGAAAGATAAACTAGGTTATTAAAGAATTCTAAATTAGAGACTCAGATCCCTAGTTTAATTTCACATTACAGCCTTTACTGTGTTCTGCTTTGTGTAATGAAAATAATTTTCCAGCCTTGGAGAGGCCTAAAAGAATTATATTCTTTGTATTATGTTATATTTGATGTTATTGTGTCTTTGTATCAGGTCTGTTCATTCTGTTTGACAGATTAGCAGAATTATAAAATGGAGTATTAATTTGTGTAAGTAGTTTGTTTATTCCATTGTTAACCTTAACATTGATTTATTTGTTGCATATTGAATCTGTGGTTTACATCCTTCCAGGCCTAATAGGCATGCATGATCTCAACCCTTACGTATATAGTCTAGAAAGAAGAAACAAAATGAAAGTTATCTAGGTATTTATATTCTCTACATATTTATTCAGCATGTTTATTTTAAATCAACTACACATGAATAAAGAGAAGATTCAGAGTGTGGAGAAACATTGGGAAATATAACAAGTTAAATCTTGGCAAAGAAAAAGCTTGACCTGTGCCTTGAAAGAAGTGTAATATTGTGAACAGGACATATTACTTAGTAGGAAGTGACTTAAGTAATGGCCCAAGACAAGAACGAGAACAGCTTGTGTGGGAGAGGAGAGACCCACCTCACTAGAGCAGAGAGATGTTATCTGGGGCTGAGCAGAGAACAGTTTAGTAAAATAAGATGGGACCGTTTGACGGATGGAAGTTCTCAGATGCCACACAGGGACGCTGTTGTTGCCCCGTAGGCTCTGGAAGGTTCTTTTTTTTTTTTAATAGATCTTTTTTTTTTTCTAATTTTTTGGCTGTGTTGGGTCTTCGTTGCTGCACACGGGTTTTCTCTAGTTGTGGCGAGCGGAGGCTACTCTTCGTTGCGGTGCGCGGGCTTCTCATTGCGGTGGCTTCTCTTGTTGCGGAGCATGGGCTCTAGGCATGCGGGCTTCAGTTGCGGCACACGGGCTCAGTAGTTGTGGCTCACATGCTCTAGAGCGCAGGCTCAGTAGTTGTGGCGCACAGGCTTAGTTGCTCCACGGCATGTGGGATCTTCCCAGACCAGGGCTTGAACCCGTGTCCCCTGCGTTGGCAGGCGGATTCTTAACCACTGCGCCACCAGGGAAGCCCCAATAGATCTTTTTTGGAGTAAAACTGATTCACAATACTGTGTTAGTTTTTGTTGTACAACAAAATGAATCAGCCATATGCATACATATGTCCCCATATCCCCTCCCTCTAGAGCCTTCCTCCCACCCTCCCTATCCCCCCCTCTAGGTCAACGCAAAGCACCGAGCTGATCTCCCTGTGCTATGCTGCTGCTTCCCACTAGCTAACTATTTTACGTTCCGTAGTGTATATATGTCGATGCTACTCTCACTTTGACCCAGCTTCCACCTCCCACCCTGTGTCCTCAAGTCCATCCTCTATGTCTACAACTTTATTCCTGCCCTGCAACTAGGTTCATCAGTACCATTTTTTTTTTTTTTAGATTCCATATATATGCATTAGCATACAGTATTTGTTTTTCTCTTTCTGACTTACTTCACTCTGTATGACAGACTCTAGGTCCATCCACCTTACTACAAATAACTCAATTTTGTGTCTTTGTATGGCTGAGTAATATTCCATTGTATACATGTGCCACGTCTTCTTTATCCATTCATCTGTCGATGGACACTTAGGTTGCTTCCATGTCCTGGCTATTGTAAATAGTGCTGCAGTGAACACTGTGGTACATGACTCTTTTTGAATTATTGTTTTCTCAGGGTATATGCCCAGTAGTGGGATTGCTGGATCGTATGGTAGTTCTATTTTTAGTTTTTTAAGGAACCTCCATACTGTTCTCCATAGTGGCTGTATCAATTTACATTACCACCAACAGTGCAGGAGGGTTCCCTTTTCTCCACACTCTCTCCAGCATTTATTGTTTCTAGATTTTTTTCTTGAACTGGTTGTATTGTGAAGGTAACGTTTTACAAAGAAATGTTTCCAAAGAATGGTGTTCACCGTGAAGGCGGAAGGTCAGTGACCCGCCTAGAGACCTATCCTGAGGTAGGGATGTCTGCTGTGGTCATTTTAGATGTGTGGACTGTTTGAGGAAGAATTGACAGGACCTGATGAATGACATAAAGTAGCAACACACAGATAATTGGGAATCAAGGTTAAGAACCAGGTGACCCCAGTCCATGGTGGTACTCCTCTTAGACCTGGGGAGTTTGGAAGGTGGTATTAGTTTGTGTCAAAAGATTTGGGAGCCCAATCTTAGACTAAATGAGTTTGTGGTAACTGGGTGAGCTCAGGATGTGGAAGAAACTTGAGGGAAGTCAGAGTTGCAGATCTGGGAAACTACAGAGGGGATGCAGGGAAAAGTGTGACCAGAAAAAAGATCATTTAAAATGGGGACCAGAAGTTTGCAAATGAACAGTGAGAGGTAGGGAAGAGGTTTGATTAGGACTTGCTATTGAAAAATAAAATTTAGAGACTTCCCTGGTGGCGCAGTGGTTAAGAATCCACCTGCCAATGCAGGAGACACGGGTTCGAGCCCTGGTCCAGGAAGATCCCATATGCCGCGGAGCATCTAAGCCCGTGTGCCACAACTGCTGAGCCTGTGCTCTAGAGCCCGCGAGCCACAACTACTGAGCCCGCGAGCCACAGCTACTGAAGCCCACGTGCCTAGAGCCCGTGCTCCGCAACAAGAGAAGCCACCACAACAAAGAGTAGCCCCCACTCGCTGCAACTAGAGAAAGCCCGCACACAGCAATGAAGACCCAACACAGCCAAAAAATTAATAAATTAATTAAAATAAATAAATAAAATTTTAAAAATTTAAATATTAAGAAAATGTTGATCATAAATGCAACTACGTGCATTCTTCTTTTTTCTCTTATTTTAAAAAATTGAAGCATAATTGACCTACAACACTATGTTAGTTCCAGGTGCACAACATAGGGATTCGATAATCCTGTACATTACGAGAAAGATCACCACCATAAGTCTAGTTACCATCTGTCACCATACAAAGTTATTACAATATTGACTATATTCCATATGTAAATTTCATCCCTGTGACTCATTTATTTTGTAACTGGAATTTTGTAACTCTTAATCTCTCTCACCTATTTCTCTCCTCCTCCCATTTCCTACCCCTCTGGCAACCACCAGTTTGTTCTCTGTATGTTTGTGTCTGTTTCTATTTTGTTATGTTTGCTCATTTGTTTTTTAGACTTCACATATAAGTGAAATCATACAGTATTTGTCTTTCTCTGTCAACTTATTCCACTTAGCATAATGCCCTCCAGGCCCATCCATGTTGTCACAAATGGCAAGATTTCATTCTTTTTTTGTGTCTGAGTAATATTTCATTGTATACATACACCACAATTTTTTTATCCATCTGTTGTTGGGCACTTTGGTTGCTTCCATATCTTGGCTATTGCAAATAATCCTGCTATCAACACAGGGGTGCATATATCTCTTCAAATTAACGTTTTTGTTTTCTTCAGAAAAATACCCAGAAATGGAATTGCTGGATCATATGGTAGATCCATTTTTAATTTTTTGAAGAACCTCCATAATGTTTTCCTTAGTGGTTGCACCAGTTTACATTCCCACCAACAATGCTCAAGGTTCCTCTTTTTCCACATCCTTGCCAACACGTGTTACCATGCAGTCTTCTTAAAACAACAAACGAATCAAGTTGTTTTGATGTATTTTTCCCACAACTGAGTGCCACACAGCATCCTTCACTTCACTTTGGCCTCTCACTCTCACCAAGACGGTCATTTCTTACAGAATTCTGCCTGTTTGTGGGCTTCTTTTGATTTTTCCAGGTTCTCTTGTAATCTTTCGATATTCATATTGTTCTTTTTTGAAGCACCCTTCGTGGCATCTTACCTGTTCTTACTCAGGTCTAGCCCTTCCAGAGTCTCATTTGTCTGTGATTTTGTTTGCCTGTAATTTCAGAATTTGCTAATGTCTGTATCACTGCATCCTGCATTTTTCACCGTGGGAGCCATTTCACTTTGCAGTTGACTTGTGTTGTTTTCACTGTTTTCCTTAGGACTGTCAATGAGAAACTGACTGAAAAGACTTTAACTCAGGACCCAGTGGACCTCACTCCACTAAAGAATGTTCAGCTGAGGGGGGGCCCCATCAACTGAAAGAATTCGAGTTAATGCATCTCTCTGGTGATGGGCCTCACACAACTTAGGCCTTTTAAAAACATGGCAGGTTTTTTTTTTTTTTTTTAATTTATTTATTTTTGGCTGCGTTGGGTCTTCGTTGCTGCGCGCGGGCTTTCTCTAGTTGCGACAAGCGGGGGCTACTCTTCATGTGGTGCGTGGGCTTCTCATTGTGGTGGCTTCTCTTGTTGTGGAGGACGGGCTCTAGGTGTGCGGGCTTCAGTAGTTGCGGCACGTGGGCTCAGTAGTTGTGGCTCGCAGGCTCTAGAGCGCAGGCTCAGTAGTTGTGGCGCACGGGCTTAGTTGCTCCGCAGCATGTGGGATCTTCCTGGACGGGGGATTGAACCCATGTCCCCTGCATTGGCAGGCAGATTCTTAACCACTGCGCCACCTGGGAAGTCCAACATGGCAGTTTTATGTAATATTGCTAAGAGTTTGCCACCCTAAACCCTGGTGCCAAGACTCTTAGCTGCAAATACAGCTGGAGTTTACATTTTAAGATCAAATTACCGTATTGTTGTCTGCTGGGTGATATTCAGCCATACTTTTGTCCTAAATGAAAGTAATTATTTTAGCAGCTTACAAGCTGTCCTATTTTCTGTCTGTCTTTAAACACAAATTTTGTAACTTACAAAAATATCTATTTATCCTCATTGTCAAAGTCATCTCATATCTCAAAAAAAAAAAAAAAAAAAAAGACAAACACCAGATTAAATAACATTTACTAAGTTTGCCGTGGTGCACCCTAACAGTGCCTCTTCTTTGAAAGGTACTCTCTTTTCTCCTCCCCCATCCAAAGCCTACTTCCCACCTGCAGGAATCTTTCTGTTAACATGTAGCCTTCACCGTGCTCCTTGAACGGGTACAGCAAGAGTCCAGATAATTTAACATTGCCTTCTGTTACTCTCTTGATTATTTCTTGGGTATTGGTATTTTCTCCATTACCAATCTGCAAAAGCCTTGAGATTGGAGTCAGTCTTATTACTCCTCTGTCCCCTTCATGTCACTTCATAGTACAAATCGTTGAATCATGAAAGGCCTTTCTTCCCCCAAGGACCTTGACTTCAAGCTGTTAATTAAACATTCTTTTCTTGTGTTCTTAGTTCAGCTATCACATAATTATCGATTTTTTTAAATGTTCAGACTGGAATTCCTGTGCCATGAAGGGTTTTGAAGATAGGCTTTCTTGATATATCCAGAAGAGGATTGGATGCCGGAAACTGGAGATATCAGTCAAAGGTAGCTTGTTAAAGACAGTTCTGTTGTTTCTTCTGATGATAAAATTAATATATGCCCTTTAAGCAATCTAGGCAAGCCTAGGGAAGAGAATAGAGATGATCCGTTATCTCACTACTCAGAAATAACTAACCACTGTTAACATTTTGGTTTTTCTCCTTCCATTTTCTCCTCTCTACGCATGATGTTAGTTTTTTTACTTAACCTATCATGAGTATCTTTCCATGTCAATAAATGTAGATCTGTGTCAGCACCTTTAACAGTCACACCGTAGTCCATTGCATACATGGACCATGTTTAATTTAACCCACCCCCCTATAAGGCACATTAGTTTAGAACAGTGTTTTGCTATTATACATAATACTATGATGAACACCTTTATATGTGATTTAGTGAATTTATCTTATTATTTCCTAAGGACGAATTGCTGGAAGTGTGATGGGTAGAGCAGAGGGTAAGCGTGTTTAAAATTTTCATATGTCTTACCCATATGCCCCCAGAGGGTTAGTACATATTTACATTCTCTCCAGCGGTGCTCATGACCTTTTTCCTCCCACTGATTAGCAAAGTATCGTCAGACTTTAGTGTCTGCCAACTGATAGTGGTGAAGTCTTGTTTTTATTTATATTTCTCTGAATACCAATGAAGTTAGATTTTATCAGCCATTCGAATTTCTTACTCTGTTAATCTCCAATTATCCTTGCTCATTTCTCTGTTCCAGTGTTTCTCTTAAGAAAGGTAGAAATAAAAACATATTAAAATATATTTAAACATCTAGGTAATTGACATTTTTTTCCTTTTTGTGTGAACTTTTAAATCACAAATATCGTTTGTCCTAAGTTTGGGGTACATGGTACAATATGTACACCATATTAAAACCTGAACTAATTACAGCGATTTTTTCCCCATTGTCAGGTAGGCATTGTTAATCCTTTTTACTTAATAACATCTTTGTGTGTGTGTGTGTGTTTTGCCCCTTCTACCTCATTGTAAATTCTTTAAGGGCTGGGTCCATATTTGACTCATCTTTATATCTCCTGTTCCCAGCCACCCATGAAACCAACAATAACTGCTTGTCACTTGTGTGACAGGCACTGGTCACTGGGGAAACAGAAGGATAAGAGGCTGTCCCTGCCAGTGAGGGGCTTGCCATGTAATGACGAAGTCAAGCACAAGCGTAACCTATAGCTGACTACTGTGCTGAGCCAATACTCTGGGGACATGAGGTTAGGGAAGTCCTCCCAGAGGGATCATGGTGGCCTTACATCACGAGGAACACATAGGCGCGCCAACAGATGGACCCAAGTGAGAGAGCCATTCTACAAATGAGGAGGGATGTGGGGCATTCCAGTGACTTGCAGCTTGTGTTTAGTACGGCTGGGGTATAGGGTACAGACCTGTCTAGTCTGTCTGTCAGGGGATAAGACTAGAAAGATTGACAGGGGCCAGATCAATCCTGTCTGATGCAGAAGCTGCGTGTGGCCCTGGAGCACTTGAAATGCTTGTGCAACTGACAGACTGAACTTTTTCCCTCCCTTTTAAATAAATTTTATTTCATTCATTAAAACAACATCTGTATACATAAAGATTGTTACATACATACAAGAATCATTATTTATCCAGTACACAGTTCTTTTTTTTATTGAGGTATAGTTGATTTACAATTATATAAGTTTCAGGTGTGCAACATAGTGATTCACAGTTTCTAAAGATTACACTCCATTTATAGTTATAAGATATTGGCTACATTCCTTGTGCTGTACAATATATCCTTGTAGCTTATCTAATTTATACATATTTAGTTTGTACCTCTTAATTCCCTACCCCTCACTTGCCCCTCTGTCCTTTCCTCTCCCCACTGGTAACCACTTAGTTTGTTCTCTATATCTGTGAGTCTGGAGAAACTGAATTTTTAATTTTAATTACTTTAGCCACACGTGGCAATGGCTACCGTATGGAATAGCGCAAGACTAGATCAAGAAGAACCTCCTTTACCATCCTAAGGAGTTAGGACTTTTTCCTGAGTGAGAGCAAAAAATTGGGAGGTGGGGAGGTGTCATGATTACTGTTTGTTTTGGAAAGATTACGCTAGTGTATAAGTTTGTAACCCTTTTGGGTCCCAGAACTCTGAAACTTGACTTCTGGCCAGGCCCTTTCCTAGGGGCTGCCACGCTGGGAATGCAGCCAAGCAGACCTAAATCTGGCCCCTTGTGGGGCTGGCATTCTGGAGGAGGAGACACATGAGCAAGAGAAATGCAAACACACACACACACACACACACACACACACACACACACACACACAGGGTGTGTTAGAGGACAGGATAGGAGTATGGATTCACATGCTTGAATCCCAACTCTTTTATTTATAGTCACCTTTTATTAGCTGTGTGACCTCAGGCACATTGCTTAGCCTCTCTGCTTCATCTATAAAATATTATGCAAATAGTACCAACCTTGGTGGTTGATAGGAGGAAAAGATTAGTATTTGTAAAGCATTTGAGCAGGGCCTGGCACATAATAAGCACTATATAAGAAGTTCAGAAAGGGACTTCTCTGGTGGTCCAGCAGTTAAGACTCCGAGCTTCCACTGCAGAGGGCATGGGTTCGATCCCTGGTTGGGGAACTGGGAACCTGCATGCATGTGGTGTGGCAAAAAAAAAGAAGTTAATAAATACATAAATGCTAAGGAGGAGAAATAACCCAGGGAAGGGAGCTGGATGGAGGGGAGAGCTTGCAGTTATAGATTGCGTGGCCAGGGCAGGCCTCCCTGAGAAGGTGACATTGAGTAAAGATCTGAAGGGAGTGAAAAAATAAGCCATGTGGATTATTTCCAAGCAGAGGGAGCAGCACATTCAGAGGCTCTGAGACCGGACAGTGCCTGGCGTGTGTGAAGACAGTGTGGACACCAGCGTGGCTGGAGTGAAGTGAGAAAGGGAGAGGGACGGTGAGGTCAGAGCAGTAACAGGTGTCCGGATCCCGTAGGACGGGGAGTTCACGGTACAGCCTTTGGCCTTTACTTACTTGCGAGGGGAGCCGTTGGAGGATTTCCAGCACAAGATTAACAGGATCCTGGACCTGAGCAGGGATAGGGTGGATGTCAGTTTCTGTTGAAGAATCTGCCTGAAGCTATGGGGTGAGGAACTGGAGAGCTGCTGGTTTGAGACTGCAGGTGGGAGACTGACGAGTTAGGCTGCTGTCCTGATAGGCCAGGTAAGAGTAAGAGATAAGAAGCTCACCTCAGGCAAAAGTGATAAGAAAAGGGACAGACTTTAGAGAAACGGAGGTTGAAGAAATGGAAGGACTCGGTAAGAAATTGGCTCTGGAGGATGAAGAGGAGGGAGGGGGAGGATGAAAAGGAGGGAGGGGTCAGGCACGACTCCCTAGTTTCTGCTTGAGCAGTCGGTGGGATTGAGATTGAGAGGAGGAGCGTGGCAGGAGCAGGGTGAGGCTTACAGTGGAAGGGTTCAGCTTTAGAAGTGTTTCTCGTGGGCCCGTGCGATGTTCAGATGGGGGTGTTGGTAGGTGCTTGGAGATACGTGTCTGTAGCTCAGAGGAGAAGCCTGGGGTGGAGAAAGAAAGTTTGAGCTATCGGATCATTGAAGCAGTAAGTGAAGTTGACCAGGAACAGAGATTAGAGTTAGAAGAGATTGGAGCCAAGACAGGGAACCTGGGGAACAGAGCAGACAGGATGTGCAGAAACGCCGAGACGTGGAGGGTCCTGAGAAGGAATCACTCAAGAGCTAAGAAGCAGACTAGGGGAGACAGCTGTCCTGAGAGGCCTGGAACAGGTACAGCGGTGCCACAAGACCGAGAAAGAGACCCAAGATCACGCGTCCTTTGGATCCGGCAGGTTGGAAGGAGGCCCCGGCCTCCTGTTCTCCTGTGATTTGAGGTCTGGGAGCTGGAGGAGTGGCAGCCACGGTGAAGGTGACAGAGCTCACTAGGAACATGGTGCCTTACATGGTACTTTGTACATAAAAGAGCGGTCTAGTAGGTATTTATCAGGTGAACGGAGAGTTCACATTCCCATTCGGTTATTCATTCTGCCTGCCTCCTACTCCCACCCCCAATCTTCCTTAACATTCAGCACCACAAGGTGTTTAAGACCTATTTGGTGACCTGTATTTTGGCGTCACTGATTCGCATTTAGGTAAAATGCCAGACTGTTATTATCTCTTTTGATTTAGGCCTATGTCTCTGATAGCACGAAATTAACTTTGAAGTGTGTTGCTCAAAATAAACCGAGCTAAGAGCTCCGCTGCAAGGATCACAGACCAGATTACGTGTGCTTGGATTTAAGCAGGCACTTGATAAAGAACATAGCATCTCCTTGGCTTGTGCTGTCTTTGTGACTTTTGTCGCTTCCTGGAACAGGAGGGCTCTGGCACCGGGAGGCCTTCTGTAATGGTGTGTGAGGACTGACTCCCAGGGCCTCGCCTGACCTCTGACCTGCCAGCATGGGGAGGTGAGTGATGGTGCCGAATCACCGGCACTGTAAAACCCGAGATTTGGTGCCACAGAAGCGGGTCTCGAGAGGGGGGAGGAATCTAAATCCCAAGTGAAAAGTGTTCAAAGTTGTGCTACACTTCTGTTTACCACCTTTGTTCTTCCAGGGCCCCAGTGGGGTGCCTGTCACAGAAGGAAAGTGGTAATGCCAGGCGGATTCTACAGGGGTTCATGTAGTTTACTGAAAGGGGCACACATGTTGGAATCTGGGAGGAGTTGTATTAAGCACAGGATAACCGTCTGTAAACCTCGGAGGTGTGGGAGGGGTGATAAACTCC
Source organism: Balaenoptera physalus (assembly GCF_965194825.1). Classification (NCBI taxonomy): domain Eukaryota; kingdom Metazoa; phylum Chordata; class Mammalia; order Artiodactyla; family Balaenopteridae; genus Balaenoptera; species Balaenoptera physalus. The sequence continues at coordinate 108,636,919 of NC_138886.1, read as the reverse complement.
ATGGCGTGGCCCAAGAACCCACACGGAGACCAGAAACTACATAGAAAATCCCATTGGGTTAGCGGGATACCTCCCCCTTCTGCGAGATGTTTTAGTCCGTGAAACACTCTTTAAAGAGAAGAGTGTAGAAATTAACAGTAAACAATAGAATTTATCCCAGAGGTAGCAAGGTTTGTTTTGTTTTTTAAACCTAATAATAGTCTCTCATTCCTGACAGACTGAGAAGAAAGTTTATTTGCAAAAATATCTCAGGAATATTTCTAAAAATACAGGATATACAAAACGTATTTATTGACTGTTGCGGGGATGTTGTTAAAAATACTGTTTTTTCCCTTTTTCTCACGCAGTCAGCACGGGAGAGGTTGGCCTTGGGATTCAGTGTTAGAAAGTCTCATTCCTCCTGGGCTGTTTGTATGTTTCTGCTGTAACAGGCGGGGTTTTGGTCGCTGTCATGCTCAGCCACCTTTGCAGGCTTCCCTTATTACATGTGTTTCTGGGCTCTAAATTCAGCATCCTTAAACCTGGTTTCATTATAGCTTATTTATCTTACTGAACTTATTCTTATAAGCTGTCTATAATTCTATTTTTGGAACAAAGCAGGGCATAAATAAAACTACTTAATACTCTCCAGAAAGGGGGAACACAGAAGTGTCATCAGGGCTTAATTCTCATTCATGTAATTTTATAATAACGAGTTACATAGCAAAATAGCAATGTGGAAGATGCTGGTATACCGATAACCTACCGGCAGGGAAGTAGGGGCAGCTCAAGCTGAATGTCTTAACTTTCAGATCAGTGGAGGTGAGGGGAGGCCTCTCTGGAGCAGACTGCTTTAGCTAAACCTGTCTTTTGAAATTTCAGGATCGGCATCTCCTGTCTTTTTCCGGCGTCCTGGCATTTCAGCATCTCTCCAGTGGGGTGTCCCCGAATTCTAAACACCAACTTACGCCAAATTATCGTCATTAGCATTCTGGCTGCTGCTGTTTCACTTTTATACTTTTCTGTTGTCATAATCCGAAATAAGTATGGGCGGCTCTCCAGAGATAAGAAGTTTCAAAGGTAGGAGGAAAAAACATTTGTTTTCTAGACGGGATGCCATACCTTCATGTTCTGACTTCCAGACTTTGGGGATTTGGATGGAATTTAAGGAGCAGGTGGCTGGAGGAAACAGATTTTGTACCGAATACAGCATAGCATGAAAAATTGAACTGTTTGAAATGGTTTAGTCATTAGCCACCAAATCCACATCATAAGAGGATTTAAGCATAAGCTTCTCCAGTGATATCTTTTAAGCTGATTTTTCAGTTAATGTTGATAGTTTGGAAATAGAGTTTTGCTTTTCAGAGCTTATTTGAACTTATTTAAAGGAATGATGAATGTGTATCTGCTCTAGATTACTTTTATCACGATCACGTTTTTGTTTTCTTTTGACTTTTTAATCATTTGGCAGTTGTAAAAGTGTTAACGGTGGTGCTACCACATAGCTTAGAGATCACTGATTTGGTGTTTGTTTACTGCATTATTGATAGTCTCTGTCTCATTAAAAGTATATGTTTGTTTCTCTAAACAAGGTACTTGGCACGAGTTACTGACACTGAAGCTACAGATACCAACAACCCCAATGTGCACTATGGTATTGTGGTGGACTGCGGCAGCAGCGGGTCTCGGATATTTGTCTATTGCTGGCCAAGGCACAATGGCAACCCTCATGATCTGCTGGATATCAGGCAGATGCGGGATAAAAACCGCAAGCCTGTGGTGATGAAAATAAAACCCGGTATGTAAATGATAAGTATCTGATTGGTAACCAGGTTCTGCCTTTTCGTTCTCTGTGCTGGCTTTCACGTCTTTCCCCTGCTCTCCCTGCAGTCACCACCCTCATTCAGAGCTCACACCAGGACCCAGTTGGTCTCCTTGTTTCCCTCTGTTTTCCCTTTTCTGTTCATCTTGCGTAAGCTGACTAATACCTTCATAAAATAGCCTAAACCCTTGTCTGTCTTTTTTGTCTCCTGCAGCATTTACCATAGTGCCTTTACTTATGGTGTCTGCTCAAATATTTGCTAGTTGACGTTAATTATGGAGGGATTGTTTTCTAGTTGGTAGCTGTTGGTCTCTATCCTTAATGACAAGGTAATTTCAGATAACTCATGGATATCTGTACTTGAATACATTGGTATGTATTTGTTATTTTTAAAAATTGCTACCCCAGTGCATTTCTAATCACCTAGGTTATTTAAGAAGAGTGACAATAGAACTTAGAAGAGCTGATATCACTGTGTTTAGTTTTAAAGATACTGTAATTTCTAAGTCAGTGTGTTATGTAAAAATTGGGATTTGCCTTCCTCATTAGACAATTTAAGTCAGTGGTTCTCAACCTTTTTCTCTCTCTGTATCATTTCCACGGGCAGCACCCTTCTGTCAGGAATGTTAGGAATGGAAGATCTCAGGAGTACCTTGAAATAGGCATCTTACGTCTTGATGGTTGATAATCACTGATGTGATTGGACTATAGATCTTAATGGAGTTTCAGCACTTTTATTTCATTTAGTTAACGTGTTAAATAGTAAAATATTAAGTAAAAAATCTGAAGAATTTATCTTTGAATATATTAGAGAATGTTGACAAAAAATAGCTGTCATAGCTTATTATCTCCCATTTCAAAAATATAAGTGAAAAAGAGATTAGTTTTAACTGATAAGAAAACCTGTCAAAAAAAAAAAAAAAAAAGAAAACCTGTCCTCATAAAACGGTCTACCAGGACTGTAGACCTTTTGCATCCTACTCATTCTTCAGTGAATAAGTCAGTCCCACTTCTTTCTTCAGGCAACACTCGACAGGTTGACTGTTCTTTGAGGTTTGGGCAGCTTGGCACCAGCATGTAGCTCAGAAAATTCAAAATCTCTACCTCATTTTTCAGGTTAAAGAGAGGGAACTTACTCTGAGTCTCTTGTATAAGCATTATTTTGATACCAGAGTGCATTTCCATGAACATTTTTTTTTAATTAATTAATTTATATTTGGCTGAGTTGGGTCTTTGTTGATGTGTGTGGGCTTTCTCTAGCTGCGGCGAGCGGGGGCTTCTCTTCGTTGTGGTGTGCAAGCTTCTCATCGCGGTGGCTTCTCGTTGCGGAGCATGGGCTCTAGGGTGCGCAGACTTCAGTAGTTGTGACGCGCGGGCTCTAGAGCGCAGGCTCACTAGTTGTGGTGCACAGGCTTAGTTGCTCCGTGGCATGTGGGATCTTCCGTGACCAGGGCTTGAACCTGTGTCCCCTGCATTGGCAGACGGATTCTTAACCACTGCGCCACCAGGGAAGCCCCCGTGAACATTTTTGAAAAGTTATTCATAGAAGATCATTTTCTCTGTAAGTCTTAGTGAATGACTTTTAAGTTTTAGTTTTCTATTTTCCCATTTCTTACATTTTTATGTGTCTCTAAATCTAGAAACATTTTCAGGGTTAAAGTAATATTGACCAAATAAATTCACCAGAAAATTAAAAAATAAAACTCTGTAAAGCACTTTGCATTTCATCTGGCTTCACGTCCCAGGTTCCATCAGTGATGACCTGCTCTCACGGAATAAGGTGAAAACTTTCATGCCTTGGAGTTGTCCCCTGAGAACAAGGGGCAGCTATGACAGCATCCCAGGGTACACACCAGTATCTCATTAAAATCAGGCTGAATATCATTCTCTTTGATGCTACAGGAAATGTTTGAAGTGGAAATTCAGGTACCTTTTTATAGTACTTCTCTGTCCTGAAGCATGGGCTCTTGTGTATAGCATTATAGCAAAGCTCTAGAAATTTCCTTACTTAATAGATTCTGGATAGTTTTGGGCTTGGTGTCCATTGAAATGTCATTGTATGTGGAGTCCAAAAAATCTGGCTTTTAGTTTGCTTGATGCTGATTGCTTTGACAGATCGCTTAATCTTTCTGAGTCCACAAGTTCCTAATCTGTGAAATAAATTTTGGACTCCTAAAATCCCCCTCAGCTTTAATGTAGGCTAAATGACAGCTGGAAATAGTCATTCACTTATGTACTCATTCAACAAATATTTGCTGAACACCTGCTATTTGCCAAGACTCTGTGTCAGGTGCTGAGAATAAATTTGAACAAGACACAGTTTGTGCCCTCAGGAAACTTCCAGTTGAAATGAGACAGGAAATTAAATAGGTAGTTTCGATGGGGTGGAATGAGTGCTCCATCGAGAGGTAGGGGTAAGCATGGAATGTAATGAGAGCTCGCCTTCAGGGTTCTGTTAGGGAGGACTTCCAGCGAGGGCATAGCTCAGTGGGTGAGCGGGAGTCAGCCAGGTGAAGGGGGTGGGGGGAGGGAGGCAGTCAAAGAGAAGCCTCTTCCTGGTGGAGCTGCAGGGGCCCTAAGGCCAGAGTATGATGCATTACAGAAATTTTATGCGGTCTAGTTGAAGCCAAATGGAAGGAATGTGGCAAGAGATGGGATAGGTGAGTGCTCAGGGCACGTTATGCTGTTCTAGAGCTGAGCTTTATCTTGGGGGCACTGAGGAGCCACCAGAGGATCTCAGGCCAGGAAGAGACACCCGCTTCACAGAGAGTGCTTGGGGGTTGCCAGGACTGGAGAGTAGGATGTGCTGCAGCAGGCTGGCAGAGGCTGGTGGTTTCCAGCAGAGATGAGAAGTAAAATAATGTGAACAGAACCAAGGATGGGCGATCAGTGAAACCCAGAACACATGTTGGGGTGAGGGAGAGGGATTTTACCCGGGATACTGGCTGGGGTTGCTAAGGTAGGTCACGAGCAGTAAGAGCCAGGTTTATAGTGGAAGCTGAGTGTGGGTTTGCATATGTTGCTGTGAGGACAAGCACATGGCTGTGTCCAGTGGACAGTTACTACCTACTGATCTGGAGGTTGGGGAAGAGAGCTGGATGGCTGCGATTAAGATTTGGAGATCTGAGGCATAGATAGATAGTGATAGCCGCCATGGGAGTGAGTGAACTTGCTGAGGACAGTGGGGGCATGTTTCTCAAGGGCAGGGATGAGCTCATGTGCAGTTGATCCCAGGTGTCTGACACACAGTAGTTGCTCAATTAGGTCTGTGATGACTGAGAAGAGAGCATAGGACTGAACAGGTAGCACCACCATCACTTACAGCCAAGACACTGTGGAAGGAGTTACCAGAGGGATAGGGAAAAACTAGGAGTGTATGCTGTGTAGTGTGAATTGCTCTCAAATTAGCCTCATTAAAGAAGCATAACTTTTTTTTCTTTTGTACCTCTTAATCCCCTACCCTTATCTTGCCCCTCCCCCTCCCCTCTCCCCACTAGTAGCCACTAGTTTGTTCTCTATATCTGTGAGTCTGTTTCTTTTTTTTTATATTCACTAGTTTGTTATATTTTTTAGATTCCACATATAAGTGATAATAAACAGTATTTGTCTTTCTCTGTCTGACTTATTTCAGTAAGCATGATACCCTACAGGTGCACCCATGTTGTTGCAAATGGCAAAATTTTATTCTTTTTTCTGGCTGAGTAGTATTCCATTGCATACACATACCACATCTTTATCTGTTGATTGACACTTAGGTTGCTTCCATATCTTGGCAATTGTAAATAATGCTGCTGTGAAAATTGGGGTGCAGGTATCTTTTCTAATAGTGTTTTTGTTTCCTTCAGATATATACCCAGGAGTGGAATTGCTGGATCATATGGTAGTTCTGTTTCTAGTTTTTTGAGGAACCTCCATACTGTTTTCCGCAGTGGCGACACCAATTTACATTCCCACCAACAGTGTACAAGGGTTCTCTTATCTCCAAATCCTTGCCAATATTTTTTGTTTATGGTCTTTTTGATGATATCCATTCTGACAGGTGTGAGGTGATATCTCATTGTGGTTTTGATTTGCATTTCCCTGATGATTAGGGATGTTGAGCATCTTTTCATGTACCTGTTGGCCATCTGTCTGTATGTCTTCTTTGGAAAAATGTCTCTTCAGGTCTTCTGACCATTTGTTAATCGGGTTGTTTGCTTTTTTTGATATTGAGTTGTATGAGCTGTTTATATATGTTGGATATTAACTCCTTTTTGGTCATATCACTTGCAAATATTTTCTCCCATTCAGTAGGTTGTCTTTTTTGTTTTGTAGATGGTTTCCTTTTCTGTGCAAGAGCTTTTATGTTTAATTAGGTTGCATTTGTTTATTTTTGCTTTCCTTTCCTCTGCCTTAGGAGACAGATCCAAAAAAAATATTGCTACTTTTTATGTCAGAGAGTGTTCTGCCTATGTTTTCTCTAGGAGTTTTATGGTTTCTGGTCTGACATTTAGGTCTTTAATCAATTTTGAGTTTATTTTTGTATATGGTGTGAGAAAATGTTCTAATTTCATTCTTTTACATGTAGCTTTCCAGTTTTCCCAGCACCATTCACTGACGAGACTGTCTTTTCTCCATTGTATACTCTTGCCTCCTTTGTTATAGATTAGGTGACTGTAAGTGCGTGGGTTTATTTCTGAGCTCTCTATTCTGTTCCATTGATCTATATGTCCTTTTTTGTGCCGGTACCATACTGTTTTGATTACTGTAGCTTTGTAATATAGTCTGAAGTCAGGGAGTATAATACCACCAGTTCTTTTCTTTCTCAGGTTTGTTTTGGCTGTTCGGATTCTTTTGTGTTTCCATACAAATTTTTAAATTACTTGTTCTAGTTCTGTGAAGAATGATGGGGATTGCATTGAATCTGTAGATTGCCTTAGGTAGTGTGGTCATTTTAACAGTATTAATTCTTCCAGTCCAAGAACACAGTATATCTTTCCATCTGTTTGTGTTGTCTTCAGTTTCTTTCATCAGTGTCTTATAGTTTTCAGAATACAGGTCTTTTACCTCCTTAAGTAGGTTTATTCCTAGGTATTTTGTTCTCTTTGATGTGATGGTAAATGGGATTGTTTCCTTAATTTCTCTTCCTGATAGTTCGTTGTTAGTGTATAGAAATGCAACAGATTTCTGTATGTTTATTTTGTATCCAGCAACTTTATCAAATTCATTGATGAGCTCTAGTAGTTTTTTGGTGGCGTCTTTAGGATTTTCTAAGTGTAGTATCATGTCATCTGCAAACAGTGACAGTTTATGAAGAAGCATACCTTATAAGCTAAAGTATCTACTTGTTAACATGAGTGTCCTTTTTCTGTAGGCATTTCAGAGTTTGCTACCTCTCCAGAGAAAGTCAGTGATTACATTTCTCCGCTCTTGAACTTCGCTGCAGAGCATGTACCACGGGCAAAACACAAAGAGACCCCTCTCTACATTCTCTGCACAGCTGGAATGAGAATCCTCCCCGAAAGGTGATCCTTCCCACGAGGGCAGGGCCAGCCAGCCTGGTGGTGGTATTGGCTGTGGTGGGTTTTCTCCCTCTTCATCCCCCTCATCTCCCTCCTCCTTGTCTTCCTCTGCCATCATCATCATCAAAAGGAAGACATTAAAAATTCTTTTTTCAAATCTGGAGTAGTACCAGACCTATTCCCTTAGTCAGAACTCACCAAATATCTTTTAATGTACTTATTTATGACTATAAATAGTAAACTGTAAAGTTGTCATAAAAAAACTGATTTTCTATTTTATTAGTTTAAGGATTGTTTGCAGTTGTAGTTTTACATCTCGGAATCACATAATTTACACAACTTCTGAAAATTCCTTTTTTTTTTTTAACATCTTTATTGGAGTATAATTGCTTTACAGTGTTGTGTTAGTTTCTGCTGTATAACAAAGTGAATCAGCTATATGTGTACATATATCCCCGTATCTCCTCCCTCTTGCGTCTCCCTCCCACTATCCCTATCCCACCCCTCTAGGTGGTCACAAAGCACTGAGCTGATCTCCCTGTGCTATGCAGCTGCTTCCCACTAGCTGTCTATTTTACATGAAAATTTCTTCTTAAAATAAACAGTCTTTTCAATGAACTGCTTTGGTTTTAAATTTTATTTTTTTCACATAAGATATACCAGAGCCATAGGGTTTTTTTTTTCTTTCTAAAACAGAAAAATTCGGGATATAATATATTGATATGTAAATTTTTGGATTGTCTTACAGTCAACAGAAAGCCATTCTAGAAGACCTTCTGACCGACATCCCCGTGCACTTCGACTTTCTGTTTTCTGACTCTCATGCAGAAGTAATTTCAGGGAAACAAGAAGGTTGGTATGTTAGTCTTCAGCTTGAAATTTGGGAAGCTATTCCTTTAAGTCCTCCCAATCTTCCTCATGTACACTTTATTAAATTACTCTTAACATCTTAAAATTTGGGAAACGATGCCTTCAAATATTATAATTTTTTTTTTAAGTATTTTTTTTTTTAATTTTTATTTATTTATTTATTTATTATTTTTGGCTGTGTTGGGTCTTCGTTTCTGTGCGAGGGCTTTCTCTAGTTGCGGCAAGTGGGGGCCACCCTTCATCGCGGTGCGCGGGCCTCTCACTATCGCGGCCTCTCTTGTTGCGGAGCACAGGCTCCAGACGCGCAGGCTCAGTAGTTGTGGCTCACGGGCCTAGTTGCTCCGCGGCATGTGGGATTTTCCCAGACCAGGGCTCGAACCCGTGTCCCCTGCATTGGCAGGCAGATTCTTAACCACTGCGCCACCAGGGAAGCCCCAAATATTATAATTTTTAAATGGAAAAATCAGTTTCTTACCTGACTGGTCTTTATAATCCAAACATTAAGCCATTAAAAAATAACTTGGTTTGTCTTCATCACATTTAGGAAGTATATTTTGGATTTGTTTTGATAGAAAAGCTTTGTGTTCCTTGCCTAAGTTATACAGCTTTCTGGAATTATGATAATGACTGAACTGTTGGAACCTTCTACTGATTTACTTGTTAGGAAGGGGAAATTATTCTTGACTTTGATACACTGAAGAAATGTTCTGTTTTCAAAGAAATAATTCTACTTGAGAATGAAAGGGCAAGTCACTGAAATTATTTGGGGGAATAGCTTGCTGGAAATGGAGACCAAAAAGCATTTATTTCAAAATCATCTATCATTTTGCCAAAAATTGGGTGAAATTCACATATTGCCATCAAGCTGTTTATAGACAAGTAAGGTACACAGTTAGCTGCTTATATAAGGCAGAGGTTTAGCTGCCATAAGGAAGATAAGGAAAAACTATCATGGAAATTTGAAAGAAGGAGACTTTTTTTTTTCTTAACTAGGGGCATCATGGAGAAAGTGACGTTTGAACTGGGCCTCAAGGGTTAATTATAAACACAGCATGCCAAATCATGGTAAGGCTAGGACTCTGAGAGAGGGATAGGAAGCTCATTCTAGGCAGAAGAAACGATTTGAGTCAACACAGGTCGGAAAAGCTGCACTATGGACAGAGGAATAAAAATATTTTAATTTGGTGGGATGATGGCCCTTTCAAAAGGTTGTGGTAATATTAAAAGTTGGACAGGTCTTGGTGATGTCAGCATCATGGTGGCGTGCATGGTTGCTTTTCTCTCTCCCCTTTGATTTACAACTAATTGGACATCCATAACCAAAAAAAAGTGCCTCTGCACAGCACACTAGGATACCCAAGAGATCAACTCATCAGTGCCCAAGAAAGTGGGTGGATTGGCTCTCAGAGGAGGCTACAGAGCCAGGCCAGGAGCAGCAAGGGTGGCAGTGGGCCAGCACGACCTCTGGCAGAAGAGGTGGAGGGTGAAGGTGGTAAGCTGGGGTGGGGAGTTTACCTGGCTGAGTAGTGCAGCTGGAGGACTCTGTGAGGAGAGACCACAGCAACTGGGAGCAGAGAAAGAAAAGAGAGGAAGGCAGAGAGAGCTGAAGGAATGAGTTTCTTGCTGTCTGCCCTGGGATTCTAGCAAGAGGACAGCCCACAGACCTCTGGGACTCCCCCCACCTCCACGCAAGGATCCTCTTCTGGGCTATGGCACACCCAAAGCCCCAGGTACTAAGCACACATCTCCCCAACTCTGTCACCATCCATTTTTTCCCCTTTCCACTGGCTTTTTTTATGTTCATACTCCCAACCTTAGTGTTGAGTCAGCTCAGGTAAGAAAAACCAGAAACTTGTGCTGTAGCGCCACCTTCTAGAAAACAAAACAGGCTTCTAGTGACCAGTGTGTTGAATTGTTAGAATGATAGTAAACAAAGCTTCACTAAATAGGAAAGTCATTTACTACTTCAAATGCAGTGACAGAGGCACTTTTCATCAAACACTATGAAAAATCAAAGCAGTGTGGTATCACAAAAAGAAGAAAAACACTTCTCTAGCAACCAAACTTAAAGACGTGGAATATTGCAATCTAACTAGTAAAGAATTCAAAACAGCTATTAGGAAGAAATTCAACGAGGTACGAGAAAACTCAGAAAGGCAGTACAGTGATCTCAGGAATAAAATTATCCAACAAAATAATTTAGCAAAGAGGTTGAAATTCTAAAAAAGAACCAAACAGAAATTCTAGAGCTGAAGAACTCAATAAATGAGATGAAGAATGCATTAAAAAGCATTGAAAGTAGAGGACATCAGACGAAGAGAGAATAAGTGAGCTCAAGGGTAGGAATATAGAAACGTTTCAGGTGGAAGAGGAGAGAGAACTAAGATTTTTAAAAAGTGGAGAAACCCTATGAAAACTGTCAGGCTTCATTAGAAAAGCCAACGCAAGATGAATGGATATCCTAGAAGGAGAAGAGAGAGAGAAGGGAGCAGAGAGAATTCAGAGATATAATAGCTGAGAACTTCCCAAACCTGAGGAAGGAACTGGATATACAAGTCCAAAAGCTAATGGAACACTTTGTTATTTCAACACAAAAGACCTTATCCAAGACACATTATATTAAAACTGTCCAAAGTCAGTGATGAAAAAATTTTAGATGCAGCCAGGGAAAAAAAGACAGTAACCTACAAAAAAACCCCATTAGGCTATCACCAGAGTTCTCTGGAGAAACGCCATAGGCCAGGAGTGGAATGACATATTCAAAGTATTGAAAGATAAAAATTGCCAACCAAGAATACTCTATCCAGTAAAGTTATCCTTCAGATATGAAGGAGAAGTAAAGGCTTTTCCAGATAAACGAAAGCTGAGGGAGTTCACCACCACTAGACTACAAAAAATGTGGAAAGGAGCTCTTCAAGCTGAAGTGAAAAGATGAAAGTACACAAAACTCTGATTAAGGTGATAAATGGAATTAGAAAACTAAATCTTTTTTAGAATAGTGTATTAAACAATTATAGCATAAAGGTTAAAGGAAAAGAGCATTAAGAATAACTACAGGTACTACAACTTGGTAACAAAATTGCAGCATAAAAAGAGAGAATTTGCGACATGAAAAATATAAAAGGGGAAAAGTAAAAGGATGGGACCTTTACAGGCGAATGAAGATAAATTGTTATCAGCAGAAAAAGGACTATTTGTGAGATATTTTATGTAAACCTCTTGGTAACCACAGAGTAAAAATCCAAACAGAGATAAGTAACATAAAAAAGGGGGAAACTAAGCAAATCACCATGGAAAACCATGAACTTTCAAAGGTAGACAGAAACAGAAGGAAAAAGAAACAATGGAGAGACAACCAGAAAGCAAAAGATTAAATGGCAGTAGTAAATCCTTACACATAAGTAGTTACTCTAAATGTAAATAGATTGGGCTCACCAATCAAAAGGCACAGAATGACTGGATGGATCAAAAAAAAAAAAAAATGACCCAATTATACAGTGTCTAGAGGAGACTCATTTCATCTCTACAGATACACATAGGCTCAAAGTGGAAGGATAAACTATGATATTCCAAGCAAATAGAAACCAAAAGAAAGCTGGCATAGTTATATCAGACAAAATAGACTTCTAGACAAAAAGGGTAACAAGTATCAAAGAAGATCCTTGTATAATGACAAAGAGGTCAATACATCAAGGAGATATAACAATTGTATATGCTCCCAACACCTGAGCACCGAAATATATTAAGCCAATACTGACAGGTCTTAGGGGAGAAGTCGACAAAAATACAACAGTAGTAAGGGCTTCAGTACCTCGCTATCATCAATGGATAGATTGTCCACACAGAAAATCAACAAGGAAACATTGGAATTGAACCAGGACAAGCAAACTTAACAGACATACACAAAACAAAACCAATCCATCCAACAGCAGCCGAATACACATTCTTCTCAAGTGCACATGGAACATTCTCCAGGATAGATCATGTGATAGGACACAAAACAAATGTTAGCAAACTTAAGAAGATTGAAATCATACCAACTATCTTTTCTGACCACAATGGTATGAAACAAAAAATCAGCAACATGAAGAAAGCTGGAAAATCTACAAATATGTGAAAACTAAACAGCATACTTCTCAACAACCAGTGTGTCAAAGAAGAAATCAAAATCAAAAGAGAAATTTAAAAATTACAGTAAGTCCCCTACATATGAACGAGTTCCATTCCGAGAGCATGTTCCTAAGTCCAGTTTGTTCATAAGTCCAACGAAGTTAGCACAGGTACCCAACTAACACAATCAGCTATATAGTACTGTACTGTAATAGGTTTATAATACTTTTCACACAAATAATACATAAAAAACAAAAAATAAAGAACATTTTTAATCTTACAATATAGTACCTTGAAAAGCAGTAGTATGGTACAACAGCTGGCATACAGGGGCTGGCATGGAGTGAACAGGCAAGAAGAGTTACTGACTGGAGGAGGGAGAGGAGGTGGGAGATGGTAGAGCTGAAGGATCGTCAGCAGTAGGAGACGGAGGGCAAGCTGCAATTTCACTCACATCTGACATTGATGGCACAGGTTCTGGGCTTGAAATAAAGATACTGTACTACTGTATTCCATACAGTACTCTACAGTAGAGTGCACAAAAGCACAGCTACTTGTAAAGGATGCACACATGTGGCAGTGTATGCCAGACATGTGAATTAACTTATGTGATTGGACATGCGAATGCATGCTCGCATCTTTGAAAGTTCACAACTTGAAGGTTTGTAGGTAGGGGACTTACTGTATCTCAAAACAAATGAAAATGGAAATACAACATATCAAATATTGTGGGATGCAGCAAAGGCAGTTCTAAGAGGAGAACTTATAGCGATAAATGCATATATAAGAAATTAGAAAGAGTTCAAACAACCTAACTTTGCACCTTAAGGAACTAGAAAATGAAGACCAAATTAAGCCCGAAGTTAGCAGAAAGAAAGAAATAATAAAGGTTAGAGCAGAAATAAGTGAAACAGAGACCAGAAAAACAATAGAAAGGATTAACGAAACTAAGAGCTGGTTCTTTGAAAAGATAAACATAATTGACAAACCTTTAGCCAGACTAAGAAAAACAAAAAGACTCCAAGTTAGAAATGAAAGAGGAGACATTCCAGAACCAGATGGCTTCACTGGAGAATTCTACCAAGCATTTAAAGAAAACATCAATCCTCCTCAAACTCTTCCAGAAAGGAGCAGGGAACACTCCAAACTCATTCTACAAAGCCAGCATTACCTTGACACCAAAACCACATAAAGATACCACAAGAAAAGAAAACTATAGACGAACATCCTGATAAATACAGCTGCAAAAATTCTTGACAAATCAACAAAATATTAGCAAACTGAATTCAAGAACACCTTAAAAGGATTATACACCACGACCAAGTGGGATTTATCCCTGGGATACAAGGATGATTCAACATATGCAAATCAATAAATGTTAATACATCAATAAAATGAAAGATAAAAATCACTTCATCTCAACAGATGCAGAAAAAGCATTCGACAAAATACAGCATCCTTTCATGGTAAAACAAACAAACAAGCAAAAACCCTTAATAAATTGGGTGTAGAAGGAACATACCTCAACATAATAAGGGCCATATATGACAAACTCACAGCTAACATACTCAATGGAGAAAAACCAAAAGTATTTCCTCCAAGATCAGGAATAAGACAAAGATGCCCACTCTCATTACTCCTATTCAATATAATATTGGAAGTCCTAGCTACAGCAGTTAGGCAAAGCAAAGAAATACATGTAAATTAGGAAAGAAGTAAAATCGTCACTATTTGCTGATGATATGTTCATATATAAAGAAAATCCTAAAGACTCAGTCAAAAATATTGATTAATTGTTGCATTAATCAACTATTTCAGTAAAGTGGCAGGATGCAAAATCAACATACAGAAATTAGTTGCATTCCTTTATGCCAGTGATGAAACATCTAAAAAAGAAATCTAGAAGATGATCGCACTCACAGAAGCACTAAAAATGTAAAATACTTAGGAATAAATTTAACCAAGGAAGTGAAAGATCTGTACAATGAAAACTACAAGACTTTGCTGAAAGAAATCAAAGCCATAAACAAATGGAAAGATGTCCCGTGTTCATGGATCAGAAGAATTGATATTGTTAAAACGGCCATACTACTCAAAGCCGTCTACAGATTGAGTGCAATCCCCATGAAAATACCAAAGACATTCTTCACAGAAATAGAAGAAACACTCCTAAAATTTGTGTGGAACCACAAAGGACCCCGAATAGCCAAAGCAATCCTGAGAAAAAAGAACAAAGCCGATCAGGCATCTGGATTTCAAACTATACTACAAAGCCATAGTAATAAAAATAGTATGGTGCTGGCACAAAAATAGACATAGTAACCAATGGAACAGTACAGAGCCTGGAATTAAATTCTGGCATATATGGTCAACTAATATTTGACAAGGGAGCCAATAAAGCTCGATGGATAAAAGACAGTCTCTTCAACAGATGATGCTGGGAAAACTGGAGAAACACATGCAGAGCAATGAAATTGGACCCCTGTCTCACAACATTCACAAAAATTAACCCAAAATGGATCAAAGACTTAAACATAAGACTCAATACCATACAACTTCAATAAGAAAGGAGGAAGCTCATCAATTGGTCATGGCAATGTTTTTTTGGATATGACACCAAAAGCACAAACAACAAAAGCAAAAATCAACAAATGGGCTACATCAAACTCAAACTTCTGTACAGCAAAAGAAATAATTAACAAAATGAAAAGACAACCTACAGAATAGGAGAAACTTTTTACAAACCATCTATCATGTAAGTGGTTAATATCCAAAATATATAGAGAACTTATACAATTTAATAACAACAACCCAAAAAATCTGATTTAAAAATGGGCAGAAGAACTAAGACATTTTCAAAAGAGGATGTCAAAATGGCCAACAGGCACATGAAAAGATGCTCAACATCGCTAATCATCAGGGAAACACAAATCAAAACCACAGTGAGCTATCACCTCATACCTGTTAGAATGGCTATCCTTAAGAAGATAAGAGACAACAGGTGCTGGTGAGAATGTGATGAAAAGGGAACCTTATACATTGTTGGTGGGAATGAAAATTTGTCCAACACTATGGAAAACAGTATGGAGGTTCCTCAATAAAATAAGTTCTCAATAAAAATAGGGCTACCATACGATCCAGCAATTTCATTTCTGGGTATATACCCAAAGGGAATGAAAATAGAATTTTGACAAGATGCATCTACTCCCATGTTTATTGAAGCATTATTCACAATAGCCAAGATATGGAAACAACCCAAATGTTCATCAACAGACAGATGGATAAAAAAAGATGTGGTAGATATACACAATGGAATCTTATTCAACCATGAGAAAGGAGGAAGGATATCCTGCTTTTTTTGACAACATGGATGGACCTTGAGCACATTATGCTGAGCGAGATAAGTCAGAGAAAGACAAGTACTGTATGATATCACTTATTTGTGGAATCTGAAAAAGTCCAACATGTAAAAAGACAGTAAAATGTTGGTTACTAGGGGATGGGGTCAGGAGATAAGATTGATGGTGTTCAAGGGTAGAAACTTGTAACAGTGGGTAAATAAGCCATAGAGAGTTAATGCACAGCATAGTGAATATAGACAATAATACTGTACTATAATGATGTAATGTGATAATAATATCGCTACAAGGGCAATCATATTACGATATATAAACGTATCAAAGTAACACACTGTACCCCTTAATTTACACAATGTTACATGCCAAATTTATTCAATTAAAAACAAGTTGGACAGGTCTTGAATCGTCGGGCTTTGGAGTTTGGACTTTGCTCTGTAGATCAGCCCAGCAGAGGATAGCATGGGTTGGAGTGGGAGAGTAGCGGCAGGAAAGTCAATTAGATCTCTGTACCAGCTTAAATCAAGACGGTAATGAAAATGGGTGAAGATCTGATGTAGAAAATGTTGTAAAAAGAGAATCAGACTTGGGAACTGAGTGAAAGTGTGAGATAAAAGGATGGAAGGGTGAGAGTTCACTTGTCTTTAAAACCTTGTACTTGATAGGTTTAACCTCATAAAAAGTGAAAACTCCGGTATTTCAAAACAACCTATAAATTTCAAAGGAACAGGAGTGCCTAGGGAATTATATTTTCAACCCACGCAAATGGTATGAAACTACAAAATTAAAAGCTGAGAGTCCTTGGAAAACCACTAGGAAAAGGTAATACATCAATAGAAATGTATTTTTTCAGATAATGTTTTCACAGCTTATCAGGGAATGAAGTAAATGTTTGCACTGACTGCAATGATCGGGATTATATAGAACATTTTTAAACTTTACTCTTCTTACAACGTCTCTAGGTGTGTATGCTTGGATTGGCATTAATTTTGTCCTTGGACGATTCGAGCACATTGAAGATGGTAAGTATCGTGTTTCCAACAGATGTATCTAAGTGGAAATTATGGCTTTTCCTATTTCATGCAAAGCATAAAAAAGGAACTGAGTGTTGTGACGCAGCTGGGTGTGTGGGAGCAGAGTGGGAGGTGCTGCTGTGTCACACAGTAAACTTGGTCTTAGTGGGGAGGAGCAAGCTGGGTCTGCCTAGACACCCTTGAACCCACCATCAAAGCAGGGTGACTCTTCACAAGATCCCGCTTCTCTGCATTTGTTCCATTCCAGTGGCTGTTTCTTGTTCTTTCCAGATGATGAGGCAGTCGTGGAAGTTAACATCCCTGGTAGCGAAAGCAGCAAAGCCATTCTCCGTAAAAGAACAGCCGGTATTCTCGACATGGGAGGCGTCTCAACCCAGATAGCATACGAAGTCCCCAAAACTGTAAGCTTTGCCTCCTCACAGCAGGTTATTATCTGTACAAATTTCCTTCTGTTTGGTTTGATTTTCATTTAACATGTCTCCATCCATTTTTGTTTTGTTTTCTGAGTCTGAACGCGTCTTTACTGTGCTTGCTGAGGGTACCACCTTCTCAGCCCAGGAGAAAGGAGACAGGAGGAAACCAAGGCAAACCTCCACTAAGCCGTTTGTGTTTGTTCATTGAAGTCAGCTGGTTTGTTTTCTGAACTTACCTAGAATTTTCCTTTGGTGTATATGTCAGCCACACACTTGAGTTTTTGTTTCTGTTTCCAGTCACTTCTTTTCTCAACAGGTATTGTAAAACTTAATATAATAGTATCAGATTTCTTAAGTTATAATTGGGAGAAATACTCTTGTGTGTGGCTCAGACAGCTTTTGATTTTTCTGGAAAGGACAGAGGTTTGTATCCACTGCTTCCACGTTTCTGAACTCATGGTTTACTCTGTCATTTCTGCATATCCCCTTCGGTACTGTAGTTTCCCAGTGGGCTGGGTGGCCTTCTGTAGAGGGTGTCCAGATGCATTCCTGAATTGCTCTGTGTCTTTATTACTGTTTCCATTCAGCTCTAGATTAATACCTAGCAGAGTGAGTGGTTAGAAAAGAGTGGAGCTGGACAAGCCCGAGCTGCATCGTCACCCTGCCCTCACTAGTTCTGGGACCTTATGCAAGTCACTTAGCTTTTTTGAGCGAGCCTCTTCAGCTATAAGTGTGACTGCAAGTGCCTCTAACAGAGGGTTAGCATAAGGCTGATTGAGGTAGTGCATATAGTATATCTAATGGCCAGCTGGGCACCTCGTGTCAGCTCAGTAAACATTATTGAAGTATTTATTAAGCTCCTTAGAAAATGCTTTGTAAATTCGAGTATTACAATTTGTGTTTCCTGCTTCCCATCCAGACATGCCTCTAGAAACTATTACACTCTTTGTACAAAGTCATGTTTTCCCCTCAAATAAAGTAAGAAACTCATAGAAAAGTAAGTTTGGAAAAAAAATACTGAAAAATCAGGAATAAAAATTTCCCATGGATGCATCATCCAAAAAAATTATTGTTAGC
Organism: Balaenoptera physalus; assembly: GCF_965194825.1. Lineage (NCBI taxonomy): Eukaryota > Metazoa > Chordata > Mammalia > Artiodactyla > Balaenopteridae > Balaenoptera > Balaenoptera physalus. Next base: position 108,618,757 of record NC_138886.1, on the reverse strand, counting down.
ATTTTGGCATATTTCTTTTCATTCTTTTTTATCTGTTTATAGTGTTTAAAAATATGGTTGTTATAATCTTCCTGTTTGTACAGTTTTTGTCCTTTATTTAGCAGTGCATAAGCATATTCCTCCATAAACTTTATTACCATTATTAACTAACCCCTACTTGGAATTGTATATATAGATGACATCCAGTTTTTTCTGTCACAGAATTGCAAAGGACATCTTTGTGTATAGAGACTTTTCAATGTTTAGGATTATTTTCAAAGCACAGGATTCCATAAGTAGATTTACTAGATCAGAGGATATGAAACCACATTGCTAACGTCCCTTTTCAAAAAGTCATATCAGTATCACAAATGTGCAACCCATCTGAAATTTCTTAAGTCAGGATTGTCGTATTGAGTTAGGAGGGAGGCTTAGAAGGACCCTTGGGAAATGCAGATGCAGAAATTTTTGCTCCTTTTTGATGAAAATTTTTGTAGATCCCTCTTTTTAACAGGAGGTAATTGTTTTTGTATTGCTTAAAATACTAAAGTTTGTCATCCTTACGTCTGTAGGAAGAAGTAGCTAAGAACTTATTGGCCGAATTTAACTTGGGATGTGACGTTCACCAAACTGAGCACGTGTACCGCGTCTACGTGGCCACGTTTCTTGGGTTTGGTGGTAATGCTGCTCGACAGAGATATGAGGACAGAATATTTGCCAGCACAGTTCAAAAGAACAGGTAAAGCACCTTCCATCGCTCGGCCGTCGCTTTGAAACCACGGTTTGTCCTCACAGACGACGTATCCAGGCCAAGCAGGGAGACCTCAGTCAGCAGAAGCATATCAGCACGGTTAGCTGTTTATTGCCCCGCCCGCTGAGCTGGAGAAGAAATGAAAGGGCAGCAGGGTCCTGCTTTTGGCCCCAAGCTCACCAGCCTCCAAAGAAGGCTCTCGTTCTCTCAGACCCATGGCTCCCCTGCTGGATTAGAGGTTTCACTTTCAGGATATTAAAATACTTTTGAACCCTGGGTGATGCTATTCCAGATTGCAAAGTCCTGCGGAAACTCAGCACCTGGGCCACTCAGATGTCCTGGAGGCCCCCAGGAAGCGCTGATAGCATTGAGTTACGGGATGTCCTGGCGGTGTCCTGGGAAACCAGCCTGGCAGTTATTTAGTGAATAAGACCGTAGTGAACGAAGTTATTCATGAGAAAGAAATGATCTAGAAGTCAAAGTTAGTGATTTTAAACCTCTTTAGCAGTGAAACTTTTAAAAAATGAGTTCATGAAGAATTCTGGTATAGAAAATATGCAAAAACAGTTTAACAGTTTAAATTTATTTTATAAGTTTAAGTGTATACCAATTATTTATTTGAAATTAGTCCCTAAGAACAGAAAAGCCATATGGATGAATAAAAAATCTGAAATCTGGGGTTCTGTAAAATGTTATTAATTACTGTGCTTTGTTTTATTTTGTTTTGTTTTTGACTGCGCTGGGTCTTTGTTGCTGCACGTGGGCTTTCTCTAGTTGCAGTGAGCGGGGGCTACTCTTCATTGCGGTGCATGGTCTTCTCATTGTGGTGGCTTCTCTTGCTTCAGAGCACAGGCTCTAGGTGCGCAGGCTCCGTAGTTGTGGCTCGCAGGCTCCAGAGCGCAGGCTCAGCAGTTGTGGCACACGGGCCCAGTTGCTCTGCAGCACGTGGGATCCTCCCGGACCAGGGCTCGAACCCGTGTCCCCTGCATTGGCAGGCGGACTCCCAACCACTGCGCCACCAGGGAAGCCCCTTTGTTTTGTTTTGACGAAACAATTTTGAGGAGAAAAATCCTGATTCATAGAAATAAATGATAGTGTATTTCCTTGATCCATTTTAATCTTTTTTGTTGTTGAGGTATAGTTGATGTACAATATTATATAAGTTTCAGGTGTACAACATAGTGATTCACAATTTTTAAAGGTTATATTCCATTTATAGTTATTATAAAATAATGGCTACAGTTTAATCTTAATAAACCTGTGGAGGCCTGAACTTTAAGAAAGGCCAAGTCAGAGCCATTCAGTACCTCATTTTCCAGAAACTCACACATGTGAATAGGAGAAGCAATAAAAACTTGTTCTTTGTCTGCTCCAGACGTTAACTCAATAGCGTTAGTTAAGAGAGATGAACTAGTCCCCGTTTCTTTTTAAAAATAGTATGTTATATAGCACACTTTAGTATAATTACTTTTAGTAATAGTCTTAAAATAGAAATATTTTATAAGTGATGTTTAAATTAGAATTTTGGAGAAACACCTTCTTCTGCAACCCTAATTTTTACTAATTGGTTTTAATGTCAAGAAGGTTATATAATGGACATTGCAGTGGTACTTTTTAATTTAGATGTAGAGCAACTAAAAACTGTAACGTGAAGTATACATTTGACTTACCTTGGACTTTTATAATAATTATAAATGTTAGTCATCACTTTTTACATATGTCATGAATTGAGCCTTGAAATGCATATTTATCCCTTTGCCATTAGTAGTGATGACTGATTTTTTTAAATTACTTAAACATTTTTAGTGCATTTTGAGTTGCCCTGATCTTAGGAATAAACAACTTGTCAGTTGAGTGGCAGGTAAAAACTTGACTTAATGTCAGTGACTGAATATCAAATTCAGGCGCCTTCCTAATAGTTAAACACCTTTTAGGCCCATGGGATTTCCTGGTATCAAACAGTAACATAACTCCAGCTGTTGTATGCTCTTTTCTACTTCTCAGTCGCTTAATGGTGAGGACACATAGTAGGACGACAGATCTGGACATTTCATCGGCAGGTAGTAAGCATAGAGCATTCCAGTGAACAAGTTAAGATTTCTACAGGACTTCTCAGAGCCTGTAGTACAATAGAAACTGTTATTTGCTGCAGTTGGGATCAATAGTTGGTTAACTTAAAAATTCAGTTAAAACAGAGAATCATAAAAATAGAATCAACCCCAAGCCTTTTGTTTTAACTTATGTATTCATTTGCCAATCTTTTGCTCTGGACTAAAGGCTTTTCTTACGCTATTTCTTAGGCTATTTCTCTGGCAGGCACTGCACCCCCTCATCTTGATGTCATTTTGGCTTTCTTTAAAGGATACCAAGGCCTTAAAGACATCTATGAAGCAATTTGATACCAATTTCGTCTAGATTTTTATTAATTTTTCCCAACTTTTTTTTCTTTTCCTCTTGCTAACACCTAATTTGACACTGGTTTTCTAGCGATCTGCCTTTCTCATATTTTTCTAAGCCATCTAACCTTAGCTTTCACAGGACCAGCGACTTCTTTTCACAGTCGCATTTCATCTGTATATAATTAAAATCACCAGCACTAGTGGCAGAAACGGGGCTGGGGACAACACAGTGGGTGGCGTTGGGCTGCAGTGAGCAGGAGGCTGGCAGGAGCTTATTAACCGTGGACCCTCAGCAGCCGTGGACACCGGGCTGTGTCACAGGGCACGGAAAGCGCCAGTAATCTGACCAAGTCATAGTTTCACTGGACCCCGTTCAACCGTCTGCTGTACGCACATGTGTATCATGAATCTCCAGGAGGGGCTTGAGTCCGTGTTTTCCCAACTTAATTTTTCCGGAACCCTTTTGTGTTCCATAAGGCAGAGTTTGAGAAACACTGACTTGCAGCCACTTTCTTTTTCACAGTTTTCTGTTGGTCTCATGACGAAGTTTCTCTTTGTCCTGTAGGCTCCTGGGGAAACAGACTGGGCTGACTCCTGATACTCCGTACCTGGACCCCTGCCTACCCCTGGACATTAAAGATGAAATCCAGCAGAATGGACAGACACTGTACCTGCGGGGGACGGGAGACTTTGACCTGTGCCGAGAGACCATCCAGCCTTTCATGAACAAAACGAACGAGACGCAGACCTCCCTCAATGGGGTCTACCAGCCCCCGATTCACTTCCAGAACAGTGAATTCTACGGCTTTTCCGAATTCTACTACTGCACTGAGGATGTGCTACGGATGGGGGGAGACTACAGCGCTGCCGCGTTTACGAGAGCTGCGAAGGTAACCACCCAGGAAGCCAGGGTAGATGGCGACGGGCCCAAGTCCAGAGCAGGGCAAGGGGGAGGGCGAAGGCTGTTTGCAGCACCTGGGCAGCCCTGCTCCCTTGGTTGGGCCAGAGGAATAGTCACAGCAGAAGCAGAAAGTCCCCTGTGAGACTGCACTGGCCATCAGTGCCTCCCAGATGACAGTCTTTTATGTGTAAGAGTATAATTCTGATCTGACAGTTCCTCGCAGCTTCCGACCCTTTGTTTTCAGGACCCCTTTTCTCTTGTTCTCCCTGCCTTCCTGACACTCTCCTAGGCTCTCAGCCTTGGTGATCCCGGACTTCCTCCCTTGGTCCTCTGACCTTCAGGTTCTTGGATGGTCTCATCCGTGTTCGTGGTTTGCCGCTGCCTCTCAGGAGGAGGCTCTGCATCTGCCTGCCCAGCGCCTGCTAGATTTCACGACTCCAGACAACTGCCCTTTCTCCCTGTTCTGTTCTGCTATGGTGTCTCGGTCATGGCATCACTAAACCTCCCCCAAACCCAGGAGTTACAGACTTCTCCCTGTCACTCATCCATCCCTCGCTGTACACCCCATAATAGCAGTCATCAGGCATGTTATTGTATGTCATGAAATTTCCCAGAACCCTGCTCTCCCTGCTTTCTGTCCTACCCTCCCTGCCGCAGTGCTGGCCTCTCCCTGTCGCCTGCACTATGCGGGAGCCTCCCAGTGGTCCTCCTGCGTCTGGCCCCCCTTCTGGAGCTCATCCTCTGCACCACTCCCAGGTGTTCTGTCTGAAACCCAAGTGCAGCCACCTGCTCTCCTATCGAAAGTCTTCAGTGGCTTTCTCTTGCTTCCAGGATGAATTTCAAACACCTTAGTGTGTCCTTCCCACCCTGTAGCCTCATCTCCCCACCTAGCACTTGATACTCTAATCGTATCAGGCATCTATTCGTTTCCCTCCCATCTGTACTCCCTCCCATCCTGTCTTCGTCCGTCGTGTTTCCTCTGCCTGACATGCATCCCCACCCTCTCACCCCAGGCTGAGTGCCATGCTCTGTATCCCCTGTTGTGAGTTTCACTGCCTCTGTGAGCCTCAATTTCTTCATCCTTTAAATAGAGGTTGGAATAGCAGCTATGTCAAGGAGTTGTTTGAAGCGTTACATTTAGAAAAGGTGCCAACACAGGGTTCAGTAAGTGTTAGCTGTTAATAGAAACATTACAAATAACTTCAGGAAAAGGTGGCACCTCTTTCCCTTCTCTTAAAGACAAAGCCTTTCGTAATCATCTTTGTGTTCCCAGAACCTTGCACCATATAGCCACAGACATAGGTTTTCAGTCTGAACTGGCTGAAGGACCGCTTCACTTTTCCAAAAGTCTGTGCCTGTCACATGCAGTCACGGGCGGGGAGAAACTTAGCAGCTTTGAAGAGGTCGGTTGTGGGCAGTGAGATTCTCTTTAACGATAACTTTGGCTGAATTTTAAGACAAAGAACAAGCATTGTCTCAGCTCATCAGTAAGCATTCACAGAGTGTTTGTGTGTCTCGTCCTCATGGGACACAGACACAAGCTTGTGTCTCCTAATTGGAAGGATATGTTTGTTATGAATATGAATTTGGTAAAAACTTTTAAAATGAAAAAAATTTAATAAACCTTTCCTAGTGATTTATTTGGGGTGAAATTTCTTTCAGGATTATTGCGCAACAAAGTGGTCGATCTTGCGGGAACGCTTTGACCGAGGACTGTATGCTTCTCACGCCGACCTCCACAGGCTCAAGTAAGTCGTAGACAGCTGAGCCCAAGGTGTGTTGAAGAAAGTGTGTGTCCAGTCTTGGCCATACCATGGCCCCAGTCTACCTTTTCGTCCTCATCAGTCCCTACTCCTCCTCATCTCCTCCAGGCTCCTTTCAGATGGACGGCAAATACTCGTGCTCAAACGTATCTTGCAGTTTTGGGCTCAGTTTTGCTCTTCCTTCCACCTGGAATTCCCCTGTGCATCCTCTCCTCATTGACGTCCTGCCCAGACATCAGAGGTCAGATGCTGTCCCTTCCGAGTCTTCCTCTGTCCACTTAGCTAGGCTCCATCCCTCTCTGCGAGTCTCCAGAGCACTCATTATGTCCTTCTTGTGGCGTTTATCATATTCTGTTTTTATAGTTATTTGTAGCTTTTTAAAAATCCTCTTTCATTATAAGTCATTTAAGCACATTGGCTATCTCATTATTTATTATGATGTCTTATTACTTGCTTAGCCCAGTGCTTTGCAAAAAGCAACCCTCTGATAAATATTTAGAATCATAGATTATCAGAGCTGAAAAGGACCCGCCTATCTTGTCATTTTATAATAAAGAAACTGAGGTCCGGAGAAGGTGGAACTTGCTCAGTATTTATTCAGAACTGAATTGAGTAAGTGATGGAAGGCCTGAGGGGAAAAATCTCCCACGGCCACGTATTAACTGACACGGAGGCCAAGCTTCATGAGCAAATTGATTTTAACAGGTGAATGGTGTGGGACAGAGGGCGTAAAGCAAGCACATCAGCTGGAGATGCGTACGGATGGTTTCGCCCTCGGAGCGCAGGCCTCATGAAGCCTGTGCACCCCCGTTGTTCACAGAGGGCAAGGCCGACTCCGCAAACGTGCATTTGGACCCACCCAGTGACTCAGTCCCACTCACACGTTTGTGCTCTTTGTAGGTATCAGTGCTTCAAATCCGCCTGGATGTTTGAGGTGTTCCACAGGGGCTTCTCATTTCCCGTCAACTACAGAAATTTAAAGACAGCTTTGCAAGTTTACGACAAGGAGGTTCAGTGGACCCTCGGAGCAATCCTCTACAGGACCCGCTTTTTACCCTTAAGGTATGGCTGGGCATTTGGTAACGAGAATCCAACAGAAGATGCTTCCCTGCGTCCGAGGCATGGTGGGCGGTGGGTGTGGGTGTTTGGGGCGCTGTTAGCGCTGGCCGTGGGCGGAATGGGAGAGTCGGGGAGGTCTGACTTGATCTCCCCCACCGGAGCCTCCTCCCTTCCCAGCCCACCATCCCAGCAGAGGCGTCACAAAAGTGCTTATTCTCAGCTGCCTGTTCCCTAGCCCCTGCCACAGAAGGGTCCATTCCAGGGCCCTTAACCTTTATGGCCTTGGACCCCTTCTCAAAATCTTGTTTTTAATGCATAATATAAATACGTAGGCTATAGAGGAAACCATTGTATTGCAGTACATTTATCAAAATATTACAGAAGACAAATTTGTGATATAGTGATATACGTTCTTCTTTATTAGCACATTAAATAGCAAGACCTGGCAGCAGAATTCGTACTTCCTGTAAGTTCAGTGTAATGATGCCTGTTGATGATATTTTGAGGCATCTGCAAAACACCACAATGTGATGTAAAAGATCTGTAAGTTTCACTAGGAGCAGAGTCACTTGTTCTGCTGATACTATAGTAGCAATAGTTTTTTTGTCTGCATTCACGTTCAGTGAAAACACTGCATTACAACCAGAGATTAGTAACATAAGGATGCGCCTTTTTTCCCACTCAAGTTCACAGACTTAGCTGTCAGCTGACCCCCCCATAAGAACCCTGGTTCACTAACAAATGAGGTATTAGCTGTTTTTGTTTTTGTTTTTTCCCTTCATTTAATTAAGCATCTCCCAGCAGCACATTTAGCTGGGTTAACTGCAAAACTTGTGAGTAGTGGGTGTTACTGATCATAAACATGTGCTTTGATTCCACATTAGCTTCTGTGTATTAGTGAAACACTCACAGTGCTCACTTTCTCTGACTTTTGTTACCCAAATTATAATGCTGGTAACAGCTACAGACTTAAGAATACCCATTTCACACGTTATCGTGTTCATACTTACAACCACCCTCTGCTGGGCCACATTATCCTACATTTTAGAGGAGGGGAAACTGAGTCTGGGTGACGGAGGTTCCAGCTTCTGTCTGCAGAGCCGAGTCCCTCCCGCCCCACCCTGCGCGTCATTACATCACACTTTTTGCCTGCCTAGTTCTCGCGTTTGCTCTTGTTCCCGTGTGGGCAGAGACATCCAGCAGGAGACCTTCCGGGCCAGCCACGCGCACTGGCGGGGCTTCTCCTTCGTGTACAACCACTACCTGTTCTCGGGCTGCTTCCTGGTGGTCCTGCTCGCCATCCTCCTCTACCTGCTGCGGCTGCGGCGCATCCACCGGCGGGCCCCGCGCAGTGGCTCGGCCACCGCCGTCTGGCTGGAGGACGGCCTTCCGTCCCAGAAGATCGCCGGTACCTTATGAACCGGAGTTCGAGCCCCAGAAAGACTCTAAAGGAAAAGCCATTTTTGCCTCAGGGTTTCTCCTCTTCATTCTCATTTGTTTTGTTTTTCCTTTCCCTTTTTGTTCCTTGAAACAAAACCAAAATCCACTGTTCGTAAACTCTGCTGTCCTAGAAGCATTGCATTTAGCCGTTCTGTGTCCAGCTTTAAGTTGCGGAATAGGGAAAAGGGAACATCACTTCATTTTTGCTGCATAGGATATCTGCCAAAAATTACTAAGGTTTTTGGTTGTTCTCTAAGGTATATTTGACTTTAAACAGATGCACTTTAATATTGGAGGGAAACGGCAGGCTGTTCTCTGTCAGGGGAGGTGGGACCGAGGGGTGACGCGTTCACAGAACCAGAACACATACCGACTGGACTGATCATCCCCTTTTTCTCTCTGTCTTGAAAGCGCTAACCTAAAGAGGGAGATGTTTAGTTTTATTTATTGTTCAGGGCTGTTGCTGTTTGTTTTCTTTGCAGGTTTAAAAAATCAAAACTGTTTATATCCAAAATAGAGAGGTATAGGCACCAGGAGGTAACAGTTTTTAAAATTGACAGTGAAGAGACCTGAAAAATGTGAAATGATGACCAGAGTGCTGTGTGTGTGTGAGGGTGAGAGTGCGTGTGCGTGTGTGTGTATGAAAACCACTGATGGGAGAGAGGGAGGGAGTGCAGGGCTTTCACTTTTAAAAGCACACACTTCAGAATGCACTGTTTCATTTCATTTAGAAAAATCATTCCCCGTTACCGTTACTTCTTCTGACCACAGGTCGTTACTTTCTTCATGCCATCTTTCAGCGGCCTTAGAACACTACGTTTTTGAGTTGGAAAATTCATAGTTCACTGGTTTCGGTGTTGTTAGAACTGGAGCTGGTGCTTGTCAACAGGCACATCCTTATTTCTCAGTAGTTTGTTTGTGCTTGTTTAATCGTGCTCCAGTTTCTTCCATCTTCAAGCTGGTATCCCCCTGCCCTCGTATTTCAGAGACCTAGCTTGACTGTCGCGGTTGAGGCGGTGCTGGCAGGGCCACTGTAAATCCAAATGAAGAGAAGAACTGAACACAAGAAATCAACTCACATTTTGAAGAAAACAAGTTTGACATTTTACACAAAAACCTAAAAAGGACAGCTGGATTGGCATGTATGAGATTAGTGGTTTTTCACCTATTTGTTTAGTTTAGAAGCTTTGGGAATTCTCATACATAGTTTTTTAGGCGATGTTCTTTGTGTGTGTGTGTGCGCACACACAAGCTGTTTCTTAACTCCAGAACAGCTAAATTCGTCTAGTTGGTAACAAACGTATATTTCGAGAATCATCAGCTACTTTTTTAAAAAATCAGTGATGAGAGAAAGAATTCAGGTTCTGAAGCCCTTATTTAATTTAGAAAAAATTTTTAGATTTTCATCTCGTCTATTACTTAAAAACGTGGCATACAGTATATTGATGACTTAAAATTACAAATTTATGAAAGAAATGCAAATCCTGTGATTCTGCTCTTCAAAGTGAATATACTAACAATGGAAAAATTATTGGTAGAAAGTTTGCCTCTCTAATATAAAGAAAGTTAGAGGAGCTGTATGGTGGTATAGCGTCTGATGTGTAGAAAGACTTGTTTCAGAGAGGATGGAGACAGATGTCTCTCGAAAAATCCAGCTTCTAAAATGCTGGTCTCCAGCTATTTAAATGCTTGGTCCCTGGTAAACACTGTTCCTTTTCAAGATGCAGCCACACACGAGCTGTGTCATGGGTACCCCAGGGGCATAGTGAGCTGGCGTGCTTCTCCTTGACTTCTTAAGGGAGGTTTGCCCTGTGGACTGTGGGTGGCATTAGTGGTGAAGAAGAAGTAAGTTTACATGTTAGCTTTTCTACCGCCAGCCATTTGGAGTAGTAAGGCCCTAACCTGCAGAATGAAAATTTTCCAATGCCTAGAATATGTGATTTGGCCTTTCAAATCAAGACAAGGATAAGCTAGCATAGGCACAGATCTAAATAGGCCTAAATTAAGACCTCCTAGGATAAATAGCCACTTTTTAAAGAAAGGATGCTAACGTGGTCCAGCTCGGTACCATTGGGGGAGCACAGGACAGACCAGCATGGAGGATCCAAGCCGGAGCATCCATCTGCAAGGACCTAACTCACTCTCCAAAAGAAGTCCCCAAATTAGGGTTCCAAGGCCCAGCGGCCTTGTACTTTGCACAGTTCGGTGCCGTGTCCCCTGCCAAAGAACTCCTGGAGCAGGCCTGGCAAACTTGCCCACAGGGAAGATCTAGGAGACCCTTGAGCTAAGAATTTAGGTTTTTCAATTTTTAAAGGGTCATTAAAGAAAAAAAAGTGACGGATACACAACAGAGACTGCATGTGGCCTGTAGAGCCTCAAATATTTACTAAGTGTCCCTTTACAGAAGACATCTGCTGACCGTGCGTGGAGAGCCCTGTTCAAGAACAGATATACAGCCCCATCCTCTTCATTCAGGAAGGTAGTTACCACCCGTGAGCATGAAAAGAGGGGCAAGAGAAGTGACCAAACTTCAATCTCAAAATAGCTGTTTATGCACCAGAATTTCGCTTATCTTTACCTCTAGATTCTTTTCAAGACCGGTTTTCTAATAAACCAAGTAACATACTTCTCCTTCCCCCCGCCCAAGTTTAAAACGTGCTGTTCAGGAGGGCTCCCAGTGTTGTTGTGCTGAGATGTCTGCAGTCCTGAGGAGGGCTCAGTAGCTTCTCCCCGCCCTGCACCAGGGCCGAGAAGACGGCCAGGAACTTTCTCTCAGCGATGCAGGCGCAGGCTGGGGTGAGAGGCAAGCACCAGAGGGGCTTAGCTCAGGAAGCAAAGAATATCAATTAAGGGCTGGCCAAGAAGGCGGTAAACTCTGAACACTTTTAGCAACAGAAAGCAAGAGAAATTGGACTAGTGGGAACTTGCTAAAAGCCTCGCAAAGAACAGTGTTCTGTGTTAACTCTTGGTGGCAAGACTCCTCCAGTAAACTCTTCTGTTCCATCGTCAGATCTGTGCTGCTCCTTTCTGAACCTCCAGAGGACGTTCTCGAAGATTTTACAATCCATTTAAAAGTACAAACAGACTGATCTGTACCGGTGGTTTCTGCCCATTTTCACCCTAAACTGCTGGCTTTCTGCAGCACTCCCCACCTCAGGGGCTGGGGAGACACTTGCTCTCCCATCATCACAGCTGTGCACCCAGGAGGGCAAGCTCTAGATTACCCAGTGTTTAAATTTGAAACTCAGGCCTACATAGGATACTTTTCCTTCTGAGAAGCATGCACCACTTAGCAAGAAACTCCAACAGGCAAATGTGTTTTCCAAGCTTTTAAAAAAAATCAGCTTTAGAATTTTGTGTGGTAACGTGCAATGCAGCAAAACTACCTAGGAGTAAATTATTTAGTTATTTATTTCTATTTCAGGGTTTTGTTTTTTATGATTTTTATTGATTTTCCCCTTCCGTAATGAATGATGTGACCAACCAAGGAGAATTCTTTGTTCTGTTACTGAGATTATATTTTGCGTTTAGGAATTATACAAACTAAGGGAGCATCTTTAAATGTTTTTTATTTAAATGATGTTTTCCATTCAAAGAATAATTGTCTTCGGGAGATGGTTGTGGTGTCTATCACTTTCTATATTTGGCAACCTCACATTACCACACTCCACACGGATGAGTGTCGAGAATAAAAAGTTCATTCGGTGGCCCACAGACTCTGTGTGAGCTCGCTTTCTTGGGATTTAAAGAGATTTTTCTCTGATGTTTGAATCGTGTTACCTGTTAGAATGCTTAGTTGAACTTGAATCTACATTTCAGTCAAATAAATTGTCTGAGTCTGCGCGCTCCATGCCTTTGCTGTATCTGGCGTGTGTGTAGTGAAACTCTGCTGTGTGTGGGGCGGAAGGAGGGGTCCAGGCGTCCTGCAGCAGGGAAACCAAGTATCTCACAAGGAGAAATATATACCATGGTGTAATAGCAACCCCTTCATCAACAATAAAGGCCATTCTGAGACTATTGTTTATAAGGTTATCATTTTAAAGTACCCGTTAACTATATATATACGTACAAGGAAAAGAAAAGAAATTATCCAACCTTATGTATTTTGTCTTATAAATAGTAAAATCATTGCTGCCAGTTTTGCAATTAGATCTAAGCTTAAAGCCGTTGGCTTATTTCTAGAGAAACATGAATCCCGTTGTTCGTGTTGCTAGCAACCGTTAGACGCTGCCCCTCTTCTTCAGCTATTTGAGAATATATAAATAGAGCTTTTCCTGCAGGAGGAAGGGCCTGAGCCATAACCTGAAAATAGATGATAGAGACAGATGGAAAGCGAAGGGGACTGGCTGTTAAGAACAACAAAAATAAAAGCAGGGGAGGTTCGGGGGAGGCAGAACCAAATGGGAATGTGGGCGTGTGGTGAGCGCAGGAGCGCGGAGCCCCATCCTGTGACCACGGGAAGGAAAGAATAATAATGTTAAAAGAAAACCTGCTTAAATAATTTTTGAGGCAATGCAATAAATATATAGGCCCCTGTGTCTAAGGGTAAATACATTAAAATATACCAAAGGCGTCTAAAGATGTCTACATTTTATTCCATTTCTTAGAGAAGAAGTTAAGTACCTGCTTTCAGTGGTTGCCCCTGTTAACAGATCCGCAAGGCAGCAGTTCTGGGTTTTGGTTTGTTTTTCATCTGTTTCCATTTGCGCCATGAGTCTGGAAGGCACAAGTGGATCTTTTTTTTTTTTTTTTCCTGAGATCCCGAAATGCTAATAGTTTGCACAGAGGGGTTTGCGGTGCTGTCACTGGCCTGGGAGCAGGGAAGTGAACGTCGTCTCTGGCCGAGACAGACTGTCTTCTCATGGAAAGTCATCAAAGACACAGGAGCGCCCTTTACAGAGCCCAACGTGCAGATTGGGGATTTGCCTGGAGCTGCGCGTCCCACCCGAGGAAACGCTACACCCCGAAGGGTCCTCCCAGCCCCATCTCGTCTGGGAGCCTGATGGCCTCAGCCTGTGATCTGCTGCCTCTTAACAGAGGCGAGTTGATTGATCTGTTGCGTTTTCCTTTGTCCTCAGCAAGCTTAGCTCCCCCTCCTGCTTTCTGTTAACACTTCCATTGAGGCCGAAGAGCTTGCTTGGCCTTCCATCTCCGCCATCACCCTTGATCCTGTTTGGCAGGTGGATTGCATCTGGGCTCCAGACTTCACGGCCACTTAACCATTTCTGTCAACAGCCCCGTTGTGTGTCAGAGACCCAAACAAGAAGCCCAAACAAGAAAGGCCGGCCTTAAGATTTCCACCCTGAGAAAACTGCTGAAAGCTTCTCACAGAACGTGGTGGTGATGAGCACAGAAGACGGGCTTCTTGTATAAACAAAGAAACTCAACTCGAGGGAGGGAAAAGGAGATTTTTTTTTTTTCTCCTGAAAAAAGGAGAAGGGGGAAAAGTTGGTCTGTGGCCAGGTCACCAGAAGACAGAGTGCATTCCTAATTCCCGGTGTGGGATGTACTCTTTCACTGTATTATTTCTGTAAAAGTCCCAGGCTGGCCCTTCTCGCTGTTCTCCCAGGTTTATAATTGATAATTTTGATACCACCTTCCACCCTTTTCCTGATAATCAGAGTTTGAAGTGGGCCATTTTGGAAGGATTAATCATCCTCTTCTTGCCTGTGATTGCACATGACTTAAACTCCAGGAACCAGACTCAAGCACTTTCTCCTCCTAAGAGTCCATCTTCTCCACCTGGCACAAGCTTGATTTATTACCTAGATTTTAGATTCAAGAAGATTGAGTCACTTCAACGTTCAATGGGCTCCACCCAGCCTTGTAAAGTTCTTTATTTGGGTCATGGCAGCGAAACAGAATTTTCTGGAAGCTCCTGACCGTTCTCCATAACGTTCAAATTACATTTTAAAATCCTCTTCAACCTTCTGTGGCCCTGTTGTCCATCGGTCTGTCTGTTCCATCCCTGAATCCCTTTGAGCATGGATCACGACATTTATAACTAATCCAACAAAGAAAACACCACATAGCGCCCAGTGTTTCATAAATATCTGTAGTGCAATAAAAAAAAAAGCTAGTTGCTTTGTCAAGTCACTAACTCTTTAGGTCCCGAGGGTTTGGGAAACACATATTTTACAAATCTTTTATTCTCAATCTTCTTTCTTCTTTCCAGATGGCAGAGCTTTGTGCAGATTTAAAACCACGTGCAGTGTGGTGTGAAGGGTGAGGTGGAATCCCAGGCCTCTCTCTCTCTTCCCTCTCACCGTAAAGTGTGTTAAGGGAGTGAAGCATTTTAAAGCTTTATGTAGAAAAACTTAGGAGAACCAAATTTACTTCAAGTGGTTTCCTTACTTCTTAACCATTTAGTCTGGGGGAAAAAAAGGAAAAAGAACCCCCCAAATTAGGTATTGACGTGTAGAGGCAAAACAAGATGGGCATTTTCTCCAAGCCCAGCTTGGAGGAAATAATCTCTGTATATGATCTTATTCTAAGCATAGCTTCAGAATTTCCTTCTAAATCGTCCTAAAGTTAGTCACCTTTTAAACCCCACCCCCAAAAGCACCAAATGCAAGGAGAGGGGAAGGATGGATTTAGCTGCATCGAAAGTAACAATTTCTGTTAACAGCCATCACAGTCAAAGCTAACAGGTGGCAGACCAAGACGGTATTTGCAGTGACTAAAATTGAAAAGGGATTAATATATGTTATGCAAGGTTTCTCGTAAATCAGCAAGAAAAAGGAAATCCAAAAGAAAAATGGGCTATGGGGGGAGTTCCCTGGTGGTCCAGGGGTTAGGACTCGGCTCTTTCACTGCCGGGGCCCCAGGTTCAGTCAATCCCTGGTCAGGGAACTAAGATCCCGCAAGCCAAGCGGTGCAGCCAAAAAAAAAAAAAGAAAAATGGTTTATGGGTGATCTACAGAAGGGTGAGCCTGAATGACTGACAAGGAAGAAACTGAAGGATCCAGAGATGTGCAAATGGAAATAAAGAGCTGCTACCTTGCGCCCCTGGAATTGACAAACTTCAAGTGTCGGCAGTGACGTGGGGACAGTCGCTTCAGTATTGCTGGTAGTGGTGGAAACTACTTCAGGCGCTCTGGGAAGCAAGCTGGCAGCACTTTAAAGTTAGCTGTGCACACGTCCAAGACCCAGCGTTCCCCAGAGACATTCCTACCTGGGTCCACGAGGGAACTCCAGGAGGACGCTCTCAGCAGTGTTATTTAAGTACAAGGTGGCAGGTGTGTGCTGTGAGCACTGTGCAGCCGTTAGAAACAACTCGAGGTAAGTACAGCAGGGTGGATGGATCTTAAAGACAGTGCTGAATACTGAAGAAAGATACGAGATTGGTAGCATAACGCCATTTACGGAAATGGGAGGCCCACAACACTATATGTCTTACGAGGGTGTGCATGTTTCGACTATTATACATTGAAATGGATGTGATGGAGGACACAGATGGGCTATGAAAGGAGGATAGCAGATAAAACTGGTCTCCTTGTGAGGCAAGACTATACAATGGAGGAAAGACTGTCTCTTCAATAAATGGTGCTGGGAAAACTGGACAGCTACATGTAAAAAAAAAGAAATTAGAACATTCTTTAACACCATACACAAAAATAAAATCAAGATGGATTAAAGACCTAAATGTAAGACCGGATACTATAAAAACTCTTAGAGGAAAACATAGGCAGAACATTCTTTGACATAAATTGCAGCAGTATCTTTTTCGATCCATCTCCTAGAGTAATGGAAATTAAAAGAAAAATAAACAAATGGTACCTAATTAAACTCAAGAACTTTTGCACAGCAAAGGAAACCGTAAACAAAACTAGAAGACAACCCACAGAATGGGAGAAAGTATTTGCAAACGATGAGACTGACAAGGGATTAATCCCCCAAATTTACAAACAGCTCATGTGGCTCAATATCAAAAAAAAACAAACAACCCAATCAAAAAATGGTTACCAGGGGGAAGGGTGGAGGGGAGGGATAGTTAGGGAGTTTGGGATTGACACGTACACGCTGCTATATTTAAAATGGATAACCAACAGGGACCTACTGTATAGCACAGGGAACTCTGCTCAATATTCTGTAACAACCTAAATGGGAAAAGAATTTGAAAAAGAACAGATACATGTATATGTATAACTGAATCACTTTGCTATGCACCTGAAACTAACACATCATTTTAAGCAACAATACTCCAATATAAAATAAAAAGTTAAATAAATAACGGGCAGAAGACCTAAATAGACATTTTTCCAAAGAAGACATACAGATGGCCAAGAGGCACATGAAAAGATGCTCAATATCGCTAATTATTAGACAAATGCAAATCAAAACTACAATGAAGTATCACCTCACACCTGTCAGAATGGCCATCATCAAAAAGTCTACAAACAATAAATGCTGGAGAGGGTGTGGAGAAAAGGGGACCCTCCTACACTGTTGGTGGGAATGTAAGTTGGTGCAGCCGCTATGGAGAACAGTATATTCCGCTCGAGAGTTACCATTATTTCCGCGTCCTAGCAGCTGCTACTTAGATGCCCCATAGCATCCTCCCCCAGACCTCCTTCCTCTGAGCACTACCTGGTAACTCAGACCAGAACCCTGCGTGGCATTCTAGACTTCTTTCTTATCACCCTCTCTCTCCATATAATATTCACCAGTCAAGTATCAGACTCATCATTTTTCTTGGATATAAGTTTCCAGGCGCAGCCTCGGTCATCCTATCTCAATAGCTTCCCCTGAGAGCTCGATCAGGGGCCCCACTGGCAGGTCTGGGGCATCCCCCCCGCCCCCGCCCCAGCAGGAGCTGAAGTCCACCTGCTGTCCCGCTGCGGAAAGAGATGTCGCCACCTGGTGGATGCTCTAACCCTCATCTCTCTCTCGCTCTCGCTCTCTCTCGCCCTCTCTCTCGCGCTCTCTCTCTCTCTCGCTCTCTCTCGCCCTCTCTCTCGCTCTCTCGCTCTCTCTCGCTCTCTCTCTCTCTCTCTCTTTTGCTCTCTCAGGACCTGAACTGCCCGTCTGAAGAAGCAATGTATCCTTTGCAACAGAATCACAAGCTAAAAGGAGTCATTTTATCAGTGTAAGTCCAGAAATGTCATGTGAATTGTACAAAGTGAGAGAGACCTAAGGCCACTGTTAGTGGGAAACCAGAGGTGCTCCCTGGATGGCACACCTGTGTCTCCCCGGGCCCCTCCTCTGGGCGTCTCCACTGCCCGCTCGCCAGAGCAGAGGGTGGCCTGAGGCCTGGAGAGGTGAGGTCTAGCAGGGCAGACTCACCCCTCACTCTCACACGTGGGTCCTAAGCTGGGGTGGTGAGGTGTGAGTGGCAGGTAGGGAGAAATTCCCTTCAAACCCACACATTGGAATTGCAGGTAGATGGGTTTCCTGTGGCTGCCATAGGAAATTACCACACATTTGGGTAGCTTAAAACTACAGACATTTGTTTGTTGGCCTCAGTGTTCTGGAGGCCAGAAGTCCAAAGGAGTCGGCAGGGCCAGGCTCCCCACTAAGGCTGTAGAGAAAAGCCTCAGTGAGAAGGAGCCCTGCCTGACCATCTGGGTCCCTGGATCCATCCGGGCTTCAATTCACTCTACCCTTGGACTCCCCCCATTTCATGAGCCATGATGCTTCCTTTTGTGCCTAAGAGAGCTCAAGTTGATGAGCTTGCCATTTCCACTTGCAATTAAAAGAGCACTGATGACTATAGAGTTTCCCCCTTGCAATGCAATTCTTTTTTTTTAAATTCTTTTTAATTAAAGAAAATAACAATTTGTTTTGTTTTCGTTTTTGGCCACGCGCCACTTGGTATGCGGTATCTTAGTTACCCGACCAGGGATCGAACCCGTGCCCCCTGCAGTGGAAGTGTGGAGTCCTAACCACTGGACCGCCAGGGAAGTTCCTGCAATGCAATTCTGATTCTACCTCCCCGGAATTAGGCCACACTTCACAGGTTGAGGGCACAGTCCCCCTCACAAGACTACCGTCACTTCAAACACCAGCTGCAAGTTCTGAAGTCCCCAGGCCCTTGCATTTCTGACCAACTGGCTACAAATTCTGGGCTTCTCACAATACCCTCAGGTTCAATAATTCTCTGGAATGACTCAAAGAACTAAGGAAAGCACAATACTTACAATTACAGTTTTATTATAAAGGATACAAATCAGGACCAGCCAAATGAAGAAACATATAAGGCAATGTCTGGGAAGGTCCTAAACAAGCAGCTTTCCTGACCTCAGGACACGCCACCCTCCAGGCAACTAGATGTGCATCACTAACCAGGAAGTGCCACCAAGTCTTGGTGTCCAGAGTTTTTATCGGGGTTTCATTATATCAGCATGATTGGTTGAATCATTGGCTACATAATTGGATTCAATCTCTAGTCCCTTTCTCCAGAGGTTGGGAAGTCAGACTGATATCATGTAGCCCCAAACCCCAATCTTCTAATCACATAACTGGTCTTTCTGGCATGGCCAGCCCCCATCCTGAAACTAGCCAGGGGCAAACCATGAGTCACTTTATTAGCATAAACTCAGGTGTGGCCGAGGGACCGACTATAAACAACAAAGACACTCCTGTCACTGGGGAGATTCCAAGGGTTTAGAGGCTTCCTGTCCAGAACCAGGGACAAAGACCAGACAAATTCTTTATTAAGCAACCCCTGACACACAGACTCTGAAAAAAAAAAAAAAAAATCTGCAGTTACCGCAATACAGCCAATCCCTGAATAGCATCTGTACTCTCTCTACTCTCTCTGCTCCTCAACTAAACTGACAGAACTTTCCCTGACTTCGTAGGGAACAAGTGAATGTGTTTGTAAAAATGTGAAAACTGAGAGAGGTATGAACTTCTGATTTTCCAAAAGGAGAGAAGTCAGGAACTGACGGTGAGAGAGAATGCTGGGTTGGGGAGCCATGCAGGGCAGCAGGGCCAGCTTTGTGCCTGCTCTCAGGACTCTCTGGCCTCAGAGAAATCCAGCCATTCATTCCACAAATATTTATTAAACAAAGGTATTGAAATAGCAGTGGAAAAAAACAAGGAAAATAAAAAAGCAAGCTCTGCTGCTGTGGAGCTTACATTCCAGTGGAGAAGAAAACAAATGAATAATGTACCACAGTATGCTCCAAGGTTTAAAGGCTAAATGTAGAAATAAAACATGGAGAAGGTGAATTGGAAATGCCAGAGGGGTGGGGGATGGAAGTGAAAATATTACAGTCAAGAAAGTTCTCCCAGAGAAGATGGCATTGGAGCAAAGTCTAAAAGAAGGCAAGGAGACCCAGGGAAAGACAGTTCTAGCACAAGGAAACCTGTGCAAAGGCCCTGGGGTAGGAGCAGGCCTGGGGCATTTGAGGAACAGCAGTGGGACTGGAGCAGAGAGATCAAAGGGGAGACAAGGTCAGAGAGGCATGGGGTTGGTGGGCAGAGGGTCTGTTTTTATGCCAGTACCATACTGTTTTGATTCCTATAGCTTTGTGGTTTGAAATTAGGGAACATGATGACTCCAGCTTTGTTATTCTTTCTCAAGATTGCTTTGGCTATTGGGGGTTTGTTGTGGTTCCACACAAATTTTAGGATTGTCCTGTTTCTGTGAAAAATTCCATTGGAATTTTGATAGGGATTGCATTGAATCTGTAGATTGCTTTGGGTAGTATGGAAATTTTAACAATATTAATTCTTCAATTCATGACCATGGAATATCTTTCCATTTATTTGTGTCATTTTCAGTTTCTTTCATTAATGTCTTAGAGTTTTCACCCTAGTATTTTCTGTTTCATTCTACTAGATTTCTTTTTTTTTAATGATAGTTATGACACACTAAATTGATTTTATGACCAATTAACATATGGTAACCTAAGAAGAAGCCTTCTCTGCTACTATGTAATGATGATGGTAATGATATCATCTCATGTTTCTCAAGTGCTCACCAGAGGTGGGCAGAGAGGTAAAGACCCCAGGCTCCAGACTTAAACCACCAGATTTATTCTGACTCAGCCATTTCTGAGCTATTTGACTTTGAATAGTTTACTTGTATCAGCAATGACCCAATACAGCTACCACTAACAGACACCCCCCAAGTCTTTGCTTAAACAAAATCGAAGTGTATTTCTCTCACATTTAAAAGCAGTTTGGAGGTGAGCAGCCTAGGTTGCTTCCTTCAGGTTGTCTCCTCCACCATTCCTAGAGTGTGGCCCTCATCTCTGATCCAAAATGGTTGCTAGAGCTCCAGCCTTCACATCCAGATCCCAAGCTGCAGAATGGAGAAAATGAAGAAGGACACTCTCCTTTCCTTTTAAGGAGACTTCCAAAGGAAATGCCTTGCAAACTTCTGCTTTCATCTCATTGGCCAGAACTTAGTTGTGTGGCTGTGCTTATCTGCAAAGGAAGGTGGGAAATGTAGTATTTTCGCCAGGTAGCGTTCTACCACCTAAAAAGGATGGTTCCTGTTAATTTGAGAAAGGGAGTATAGATGTTTAAGTCTCTGCCAAATAACCTCTGTGTGCCTCAGCTCCTGGGCTGTTGTAAGAACTTTGGCTTTCACCCTCGAGGTGACGGGAAGCCAGTGCAAGATGCTGAACAGAGGAGTGACAGGATCTGAATGATATTTTAAAAGCATTACTTGGCCTGTGGGCTCAAAAATTGCCTGTTGGGGCCAAGGTAGAAGCAAAGTGATCAGCTGGGCTATTTCAATCATCTAAATGAGAGGTGACAAGTAGAGGAGGTGAAGAGTGATCAGTTTCTGGAGATCCAGAGAAGGCAGACAACAGGACTTGGAGTGAATTTGGGGGTTAAAAGGAAAAGAGACATGGGCAGATTTGGGGAGACGATCAGGGGCATAGTTTGGGACACAACCCAGTTGAGGTGTCACTTGGATACCCAGTGGTGCGTTGTACACAGGAGTCTGATGAGTTTTGGAGAGGGCCAGGCTACTGATACACATTCTAGAATGGGCAGCACATAGAAGTAGTTAAGGCGAGGAGCCTGCATGGGATCCCCCAGATCTGAGCCCTGGAGCCCTCCAACCACATTAAGCATTAAGAGGTGGAGAGAGACAGGCAGGCAAGTCATTACCATTAAAAGGGTGGGGGGGCAGTGTTTACCTTCAAGGCAGGGAGGCAGTTTGGGGAAGGAGCCTGTGGGGTGTGGGGATGTTTCTGGGATGCCAGTAATATTCCAGTTCTTGAGTTGGATGGTAATTATATGGGTGTTTGCTTTGTATTAGTTATTATGCTCATATTTATATTTTATGTACTTTTGTGTATAAAATATAAATTTTTAACTAGGTTATATTCCATAATTTGAAAAGTTTTCAGATAGATAGATAGATAGATAGATAGATAGATAGATAGATAAATAGATATATAGGTAGGCAGATAGATATTGGACTAATAAGGAAAAACTAGGAGAATGAGACTGAATGGCCATAAATTATTTATATTGAGCCATAGGGAGCTGCATTTTCTTTTTTCTTTTTTTTTTTCTTTTCTTACAACAGCTCAGGAGCTCGAGGGATCCTTTAAAGGAAAATAATTCCAATTCCCAAGGTAGAAACTGCAAGGAGCGAGGGGCCATGTTCAAAGACTGGTGCTGCACTGGCTTAAGCATCTCTGCTATGGTCTCTTAGCAACCAAGAAGGGCAGTAGCGGGAGACGGGCCTCTGACTGCACTGATTTTCCCTGTGTTGCTCCTCCACCAAGATTCAGAGAAAAAAGAACAAGTAGCCTTTGTTATCTAATTCAACCCCTCGTTTCCTGAGGAGAAAACCTGGGGCTGGGGTCCAAGTTGCCTGATGTTCCTGGAGCTCTCCACCGTACACATCCATCAGCCTGGAGGAAGTGCTCTGGCTGCTGCTGGCACATCGCCAGCTCCAGAGAATAAGAATAAAAAGGAAAATAAGATCTTAGTTTTATTATGAAAATAGTTTGACCTCGTGGACCCCCTGAAAGGGTCTTGGGAACCCCCAGGGGTCCCCAGCCCACACTCTGAGAAACACAGCTAGCCTAGAGCACTAGTGGCCAAGTGGGGGATGGGTGTCACCTGGAGGAAAGGCAGGGCAGTGACCTGGGGAAGGTGGTGTTGGGGAGACACAACACTCTTCCCACATCTTTAGGGTGCCTCGATTTACTGGGCAGATCCCTTTGGTGGGAGGGCAGCGGGGGCTCAGAGTAACACGCGGAATGTAACTGCAGTGGAGAGGATGGAGACAAAACCCCCAGGGTCACGGTGTTACCAATGCCAGCTGCGGCCAGGAGGCTGTCTTATTCAGCTCAGGCTGCTGTAACAAAATACCACAGACTGGGGCCTTAAACAACAGGTATTTACCTCTCAGAGTTCTGGAGGCTGGAAGTCCAAGCTCAAGGTGCTGGCAGATTCCGTTCCTGGTGAGAACCCCCTTCCTGGCTTGCAGACGGCAGCCTTCTTGCTGTCCTTAACTTGGTGGGAGGAGAAAAAGAGAGGGCTTTGGTCTTCCTTTTCTCATCAAGCCATGAACCCCACCCTGAGGGCTCCGCCCTTGTGACCTCATTGAACCCTCATCATCTCCCAAAGCCCATCTCCAAATACAATCACACTGGGGGTTAGGCTTCAACATATGAGTTTAGGGGGATGTAGTTCAGTCCGCAGCAGTGTTCCTGCCATCGTGGTGACAAGCTAGCCCTTGGGGTTTGGGCCTTTTTTCTGAACCATGACTTCCCACCCTCCCCAGATATTTCAAATAAGCAACTGCCCTTGCAGGCTCATGGGGACCTTCTCCCCAGGGGTGGGGGGCTGGCGACAGCTGGATTCTCACCTCCTCTCCCTCCCCTGGGGTGCTGAACTGGGTCTGGGCATGCAAGAGCCTTATAAATACCAGTGGCTGGAATGGAACGGAGTCAGGCTGTGTCCTCAACCAACCCTGAGCAACCTGGGCAGGCCACTCCGAGCTCTCCGGGAGCTGGCAGGGCTTTGCTGGGCTGCGGCCAGAGGAGGGGCCCTGCCAGATGCCAGCCCATCGTGGGGCAGAAGAGCTCCCATTTCTGTCTGGCCCTTCCCCTCCCTGTTTTAGCTGCATCTTTGAGACAAGGTGGTCTGAGCTGGCAGAAGCCAGGTGTCTGGGAATGAGATTTGGACCAATTTTTTTTTTTTTAACTTTTTTTTCCTCTAAATGACTGGGTGAGGTGAAAGTCTCCATCTTCTCTCAGTAGGAGACTTTCCGGTGGAGGGGGCATGTGGGAAGTGAGCGGAGCAGCAAAACTATAATGTGGGAGAAGCTGGTCTTCAGAACCTGTCACCCCACGTTCTGTGGCTTTGCCAAATTCCCAGGGTCCAGTCTATGCCCAGCCCTACCCCACCTGTTCCCAGATGTCCCGAGGCTCCTCCCTGAACAAGGATTAAGCTGGTTTCCCAGGTCTGTGTCTTTCTCTTGCCATTCCCACCTGGACCAGCCTCTTGCCTGCCTGTCTAGTCCTTACTCTCTTCCTATGCCCCTGCCCCACCTGTGCAGCCCCTCCAGACTCCATGCCCCCACCCTGCCTGGGACTCTCCAATCTCTCTGATCTCTGCTCACTGCATAGTGCCAGGCATTTTGACCTGAATCTCATACTGTTTTGCCTGGTTATTTAATGTTTATGTGATTTTTCACTCCCAAATCACAACATAAGCTCCAAATCACAATATAAGCCCAGTACAAGAACTGCATCGAATGTTATTTATTCCTAGTAACCATCCCTCTTTCAAATCCTAGCCATTTTACACACATACACACACACACACACACACACACACATGAGATAGGAAGGTATGATGGAACTCTAGGTGCTTTATGAAAACTGTTCAGAAAATAAAAAGACAAGCCATAGACTGGGAGAAAAATCTTTGCAAAACACATATCTGATAAAGGACTGTTTCCAGAATATACAAAAAACTCAAAATTCAACAATAAGAAAACAAACAACCCAATTAAAAAGTGGAGGAAATACCTGAAAAGACGCCCCACCAAAAAAGATAGGCAGATGGCAAATAAGCCCATGAAAAGATGCTCCACATCATAAGTCATCAGAGAAATAAAAATTAAAACAACAATGAGAAACCACTGCATACTTATTTAAATGGCCAAAATCTGGAACACTGACAACACCAAATGCTGGTGAGGGTGTGAAGCAACAGGAACTCCCATTCATCATTGCCTGAGGGAATGTGAAATAGTACAGCCACTTTGGAAGACAGTTTGGCAGTTTCTTACAAAACTAAACGTACTCTTTTTTCCCCCCACAATTACTGTGCTTTATGTGACTTTTTCCCCCAATTGTGTTTTATTGTGGTAAAATACACATAACACAAAATTTATCATCTAACACAAAATTTACACTTACATTGAAGTGTACGGTCCAGTGGTATTAAATACATTCATAATGTTGTACAACCTTCACCACCATCCATCTTCATAACTCCCTTATAAGATCTCATAACTCCATCTCCTTCATCTTGTAAAGCTGAAATTCTATACCCTTTAAACAACGACTCCTGTTCCCCATCCTCCAAGCCCCTGGCAACCACCATTCTAGACTCTGTTTCTATGATTTTGACCACTCTAAGCATCTCATACAGTAGAATCATATAGTATTTGTCTTTTCGTGACTAGCTTATTCATTTAGCATAACGTCCTCAAGATTCATCCATGTTGTAGCATATGCGAGAATTTCCTTTCTTTTAAGACAGCGTAATATTCCACTGTAAGTATAAACCAATTAAACTAAACATACTATTACCACGTGATCCAGCAATTGTGCTCCTTGGTATTTACCCAAATGAGCTGAAAACTTATGTCCACACAAAAACCTGCACACACACGTTTACCGCAGCTTTATTCATAGATGCCAAAACTTGGAAGCAGCCAAGATGTCCTTCAACAGGCGAATGGATAAATAAACTGTGATACATCCAGACAATGGAATATTATTCAGCAATAAAAGAAAAATGAGCTATCGAGCCATGAAAAGACACAGGGAAATGTTCAATGCATATTACTACATGAAAGAAGCCAATCTGAAGAGGTTACATATTATCTGATTCCAGCTATAGGACATTCTGAAGAAGGAGAAACCATAGAGACAGTAAAAAGATCAGTGGTTGCCAGGGGAGAGGAGAGGGAGCGATTAGCCCATAGCGTGGGACAAAGAATGATTATTCATCCTAGAAAATAGATTATATGAATGAAATTATACTTTTAAAATATACCAGTATATGGATAGAAAACTACTGGATCTGAGAAAGCCAGGATAGGAGGGCCTGATAGATATCCAGCCAACACAGGACCACCGGAGTATGTGAATATGTGCACCCTGAAGAAAAGGCAGAGGTATCCCAGCCACTCCTGACAATTGTGCTTTCTGAGCAGATTTGTGACTCTAGGGCTCAGAAGACCTCAATCTGGATCCGGTTTCAGCGCTGCTGCTAACCTGCCGAGGGACGGTGATCCCATTGACAGCTCTCTGGGTTTTTGGTTCCATGTCTGAAATCAAGATGCTTGGGCCAGATGTTCTCTAAAACCCTTTGGCTTTACAACTTGGCGCTGGAGACTGCAAACGCTCAAGGCGGTGCGAGATGTGAACCACTAGGGGGCGCTGCCTCCTAGGAGGAAGCAGAAGGTGTTCCCCACCTTCTTGCCTATAAAGTGTCCACATTCATTAAAAGTGGTGGTGATACACAGATCAGTGGAACAGAATAGAGAGCCTAGAAATAAACCCATGCACTTATGATCTATTATCTATGACAAAGGAGGCAAGAATATACAACGGATAAAAGACAGTCTCTTCAACAAATGATGCTGGGAAAACTGGACAACTACATGTAAAAGAATGAAATTCGAACATCTTCTCATACCATATACAAAAATAAACTCAAAATTGATTAAAGACCTAAATGTAAGACCATAAACCATTAAACTCCTAGAAGAAAACATAGGTGGAACACTCTTTGACATAAATAGTAGCAATATTTCTTTGGATCTTTCTCCTAAGGCAAAGGAAACAAAGGCAAAAAAATAAATAAATGGGACCCAATTAAACTTAAAATCTTTTGTAGAGCAAAGGAAACCACCCACAAAACTGAAAGACAACCTACTGAATGAGAGAAAATATTTGCAAATATGACTGATAAAGAATGAATATCCAAAATATATAAACAGCTCATACAAACTCAAAATCAAACAAACAAACAACCCGATTAAAAAATGATCAGAAGACCTGAAGACACATTGTTCCAAAGAAGACATACACATGGCCGACAGGCACATGAAAAGATACTCAACATCCCTAATCATCAGGGAAATGCAAATCAAAACCACAATGAGATATCACCTGTCAGAACGGCTATCATCAAAAAGAACACAAATAACAAATATTGGCTAGGATGGGGAGAAAAGGGAACCCTTGTACACTGTCGATGGGAATGTAAATTGGTACAACCACTGTGGAAAACAGTATGGAGGTTCCTCCAAAAACTAAAAATAGAACTACCATATGATCCAGCAATTCCACTCCTGGGTATATATATGAAGAAAACAAAAACACTAATTTAAAAAGATACATGCACCCCAATGTTCATAGCAGCATTATTTACAATTGCCAAGATACGGAAGCAACCTAAGTGTCCATCAGCAGATGAATGGATAGAGAAGATGTGGCATATATAAATAAATATCTATCTATCTATATCTCTCTCTCTCTATATATAGATATATATATATATGGAATACTACTACATATAATGG
Source organism: Balaenoptera physalus (assembly GCF_965194825.1). NCBI lineage: Eukaryota > Metazoa > Chordata > Mammalia > Artiodactyla > Balaenopteridae > Balaenoptera > Balaenoptera physalus. The sequence goes on along the minus strand of NC_138886.1, from coordinate 108,591,714 downwards.
AATACTACTCAGCCAAAAAACAAAACAAAATTTTGCCATTTGCAACAGCAAGGATAAACTTGGAAGGTATTATGCTTAGTGAAATAAGTCAGACAGAGAAAAACAAATACTGTGTGGTATCACTTATATGTGGAATCTAAAAAATAAAACAAACTAGTGAAATAACAAAAAAGAAACAGACTCACAGATATAGAGAGCAAACTAATGGTTACCAGTGGGGAGAGGAAAGGGGGGAGGGGCAAGATAGGGGTAGGGGATTAAGAGGTACAAACTACTACGTATAAAATAAATAAGCTACGAGGATATATTGTACAGCACAGGGAATATAGCCAGTCTTTTATACTAACTATAGGTGGAGTATAATCTTTAAAAATTGAGTCACTATGTTGTACACCTGAAACTTATATAATATTGTAAATCAACCATACCTTAATTAATTAACTAATTTATTTACTTATTTTTCAGCCATGCCATGGGGGCTTGCGGGGATCTTAGTTTACCGACCAGGAATCGAACCTGTGCCCTTGGCAGTGAAAGCGCAGAGTCCTAACCACTGGACTGCCAGGGAATTTCCTATACCATACCTTAATTTAAAAAAATAAAATAAAACAAAAGTGGTTGTGATAGAACACTGCGGATTTCCGAATCTGAGAAAGCCAGATAGGAGGGCCTGATAGATATCTGGCCAACATAGGACCACCAGAATACGTGAAATATTTGACCAACCTGACTACTTTAACCACAATCTCCTCCTGGAGGGCCAGATCCAGACCCACATCCTGGCCCCTTGACACACATTCCAAATCACTTTCCCAAATGGCTGGACCAGTGTTTGCCTGATTGATTGCTGGCTTCCCTTTTGACTTAACAAATAGGCAAGGTGGAGCCTCTTCAGTTCTATAGATTTAAACTACTGGTTTCTCCATTCTTACTAGTATGGGTAATCATGAATAATATCCACTAAAATTATTTCTACTTTAATTATGCCTTATAGGCTTTCAAGTGGTTTCGGTTCAATCTGATTCACTTCAACAATCAGCGATGGCCCGTGATATGCGCTGCTGACCACAGAGGTTAAGAGGACACGGACCCGTGGTATCTGTGCACAGGTATCTGTGCTTGTAACAGTCTTCTAAGAGAGATAAATGGAATATGCAAATAACTATAACACAAATAGGAAGTGATGCATAGCACAGGAATGATGCAAGTTAAGTGCTATCGAGCCCAGAGGAATGCGAGTTTTCCACCCCACAGGGCTCCTCGTTCCCGCCTCTGAACCTCTGCCTGTGCCACCTCGCAGGGCGGCGTCTTCCTGGGCCCCCCCGGCCCCCCTCTCCCCCGCCCTGGGCGGAAAGAGCACCGTGTTTCCCTCACATTCTCTCCTCCTTACTCAGCTTCGGTTTTCTCCGGAGCATTGGCCACCTCCTGACTCCCATATTTCATTGTTTCCATGTATCAGTGCGTGTCTTGCCAGCCTCCCCGCACTGGCCAGCACATCAGCCGGGCCTCCACTGAGTCTCAGGCTGTGCTTCCGGGATGGGACACGCCCAGACAATTAGGAAGGTGATTTGGCAACAGAACTCGAGAGCCAAGAAAAAAGAGAAAACAGTCCACGCCCTTGGACTCCTCATCACGCCCGGGGAACGTGATTCCCGTGGCCCCTGCGGGGTGTGGTCTGGCAGGAGGCGCTGCTTCACAGATTGGCTCAGGCAGGGAGTCTGCGCAGTGCGGTGCCCTCCGGCCTGCAGCCTTGCAGCCCGGCGGGAGTGCATGGCGCACAGCGACTTGTGGTGCAGCGTCACGCGGCAGGGACTGTTCTGCACCCACTGTGCATCCAGCCCTTTCATTCCTCTAGGAGGTTTTGAGTGAAGTGTTTCCTACAAATGAGGTAAGCGAAGCAAAGGAGTCACCCGTCCAGGGCAGGAAGTGGCGGAGTCAGGATTGGAACCCAGGTCCTCTGACTGCAGAAACGCACTCAGAATCTGGTGGGTGGCTCTGCCTGTGGGGCAGCACAGAGCCTGAGACATGAGGGTGGCACATACAGACTTAGAGCCATAAAGCACATAGCCTTCATATTTCATCTAGAGCAAGGGTCTACTCTCTTCCTGAAGTGGCCTCCCAGGTCTTTGGTCCAATTCAACAGAAGTGCATCAGTGAACTACTCTGTGCGAGCTTCAAATACTCACTTTCTCTTGGGAATGTGGGTTGGTGAGTGAAGCACAGGTGGATTTGTTGAAGCCTCCGGTGTGCAGCCACTTAGAACTTGCAAGAGGGGTCATGTACCCTTTAGTGATCCCAGCCTGACCACTTATCAGCTCTGTGACTCTGGGGAAATCACCTAGCCTCTCTGAGCCTTGGCCTTCTGATTTGTGACAATTAGCAGGAACCGCATAGTAGCTGCTCAATATTGTCTTGGTGTAATTCACGCTAGTAACAATCGTAAACACCTTGATGTCTAAGAGTAGAGAAATGACACTATGGACATGGTCGTTTTAGAGACTGAAACAGTCTAAAGCCATTTAGAAGGACATTGAAAAATGTGCACAAAACAATATAGTTTACAAAAAAAAAAAGCTGGATACAAAAATTCTTGCACAATTTCGTTTTAAAAGATATGATGAAAGAAATAGTCCAAAATGTTAAACGTTTCTCTGTGGGTGACAGGACACCAGGGTGAAAGTTTTTTTCATTATACTTTCTCATATTTTCTGAATGTTCCACAGGGAGGTTGCATTATTTTCATAATCAGGCAAAACAGCATTTATGAAGTGTTTCATTTTATACCTTACTGGTTAATTCTTTATAGGAAGGGTAGGATTCGAAGAAGAAGGATCAGAGAAAGTGTGAGGGGAAGAGGAGAGAGCTCAGTTCCACTGGCATTTATTGAGCATCTGCTGTGTGCAGGCACTGTGTAGGGTGTTCACTGTGAGAGCTAAGTGAGATCTCAAAGAACTAGGTGTTGCTGAGCAGACAGGCACGGGAATGGCATGCGCAAAGGCCCTGGGGCGAGAAACAGTCATGGAGAACAGTTAGTAAGGTCTATGGGGGAGAGGGGAGAGTGTGGCTGGGAGATGGGAAGGCTGGAAATGCCCTTGAGGGGGGCCCTGTCAGCTGTATCAAGGGGTTCAGGCCGCATCCTGAGGGCCCTGCAGTTACTTTGAGCTTTTATTTTCAGTTGAAATTTTTATTGAGGTAATTGTAGATTCACATGTCATTGTAAAAAAATAATAGAGAGCCCTCATTCACTTTGCACAGTTTCCCACAACATTTTGCAAAACTCTAGGACAATATCACAAGGAGACATTGATGCAATCCTCTGATCTTATTCAGATTTCCTCAGTTTTACTTATACTTTGTGTGTGTGCAGTGTGTGTGTGCTTGTGTATATTAAGTTCTATACAATTTTATCACCTGTGTAGCTTCTTGTATCCACCATCGCAGTCAAGATACTGAACAGTTCCACACCACAGGGATCCCTCCTGTTGCCCTTTTAGAATCACACCCACCTCCCTCCTGGCCCTTCCCTCCACTGCCCACCAGACCAGGGGACTGATTCAGTGTGGAGGGTAGGGAGGAGGGCTGAAGAGGGGTCCCAGGGGTTGGGGTGCCAAGTTTGGGGCTCGCTAGGTTAGCTGTGGCTATGGGAACGTCCTAGAGACCAATGGATTTACAAGCCCAGGGATGGATTTACAAGCCCAGGGATGGATTTACAAGCCCAGGGATGAGGAGAGAAGTCTGAGCTGGAGGCTGAGACTGGGAGTCCCCACCTATCAGGGCTGGAGCTGCCGCTTTGTAGGAAGGCAGCGGAGTGGGAGGAGGGCACTGAGGAAGGACCCGGAGGAGGATCGCCATCCTTAACGTAAGTCCTCTTCAGGGTTCCGCCTGCCCAAAGGCCCACAGACGGGTGCCTGGTTTTACAGCTGGCTGCCTCCTGCCCGGCCAAACCTTGCTCTTGCTTAGGAAGCCCTGGGAATCTCCTTAGAGGGCTCCCCCAGCCCGCATGACCCCCTCACTTTGCCCCCAGTGTGAGCCTCAGAGCCAGGCATGGAATGTCCTTCTGCACGACATGCACCCTTAGCTGTATCGGGTTCAGGCCCCTGATCGCAGGGCTTGCTAACCCCGGCCCTGCCAGGTGGGGAAGGACCTTAGAGGTCACTGAATCCAAAGCCTTTAATTTACAAAGGAGAAAATGGATTCTCAGAGAGAGAGGCTCGATCTGCTGGAAGAAAGGGGCTGTTTGTAGTCACCTCCAGAAAATGCTTTGCCCGTAGAGGAGAAACCCAGGAGAGGTAGATGAAAGTATCTGAACTCTTTCAGTCATCAGTTTTTATTGAGCGTCTACTACGTGCCAGGCAGTGCTGGGCTCTCTGGATACGGAGATGGGTTAGGCACGAACCCTATTGCTGGTGGATAAGGACACCGAAGGGTTAAATTCCGGGAGCTCGGCGGCGGGGCGGGAATGGTGGTTGGGGGTGGGGGGGCATGTAGAGGAATCTCTCAGAGGAAAAGCCCTCTCCGTAGCTTCTCAGGCGCCGGAAACCTGGGCGAGAAAAGCCTGGGAAGGGCTGCCCCGCAGGCACGCAGCCTCCCCCGCACAGCCCCTCTGGCCAGGGGAGCTGCCGCTCTCGAATTACAACAAAAGGGGCAGGAGGCCGGGCCTGCTGCGGTGGCCGCCTTCAGGGAAGGGGGTGGGTCCGGGGAGGGGTTTGCGGTCCGACGCTGGTTAAAAGTGCCGGGAAAAGGGTTGGGGAGCGACTCCAGCCGGCGGCTTCCTAAACTTGGAGACAGACTTCTCCAACGGCCGGAGAATTCGGCTCGCCCCCTCTGCTCGGGAAAGGGGCTCCGCGGCGACGGGCGCAGAGAGGGGCCACCGTGGAGAGCCCGGCCCCAGCCGAACGAGTGCGCACCCCTGCTGACAAGTAAGAGCAATGCCTGCGCCTCCCCCTCCCCACGGCGGTTCGCGGGAAAGCGGGGGTCCCGGTGGGCTCTCCAGGCTCCGCTCCCCGCGGGCCGCCTCTCAGCGGTGCTTGGGGTTCCCGGGAGCTGAGAGGTGGGCACACAGAGCGAAGGCTCCTTGCTCGGAGACGCGAGGACGTGCAGGCTAACGGGTCCCGCTCCCGACTCGGGCGGACCCACCCAGCCCCACCTCGCCTGAATCCGGAGAGCGCACGGAGCAGGGGCGCCCCCGGGAGCTGGGCGCTCACTCAGTTCGTGGCTCGCCAGGGGCGCCTGCGACCAGACAAGACAGAGTCAGACGAGACCCGGTGCGTGCTAGGTGCCTAGGAGGGTACAGCGTGGAGCCACGGACACCGGGGGCTGCGCTGGTGCCAGGAGTTCTGGCTTTTGAGGATGCGGAGCGCGCGGGGGACGGGGGCGCACTGGGGTATCTTCGGAGCTGAGGCTTTGGGGATGTGGAGCGCACGGGGGTGGGGGTGGGGGTGGGGGTGGGAAATGAGGGCTAGTGAACGTAGGAGCGCCCTGAGTCCGGTGGGCGGAGAGGCGCGGTCCGCACCTCAGGTATTCATTCCTGGCTGGTCAGGGTACCAGGAAACCTCTCCCGCCGATTATCAAGGGGAGGCCCTGGAGTAGAAAAGAGCCAGCACAAGCGAACCCATGGATGGTCCACGCAGGATCGCCCCAGGGCTAATCCTGGTTTTACGCAGATACTCCTTCTGTCCTCAGTGCCCGCAACTTTTACGCAGGCGCTTTGAACACCGCGCTTCCGCCCCGCCCCACCCCCCAACCCGCCGCCCAGCCAACCCCCCATCTGGAGCCCTCTGGAGTAGCTGCCTGCCAGAGGTGTCGCTGTAAATCAGCGCCGGAATAGAAATGATTGGAAGAAACAGGCGAGATTCCTACTTCGTCATCCCTCACCCAGCCCCGGGAAAGACCACCAAAAACCAGCGAGGGTGGGGCGAGGGGACGCGGCGAAACACCACGGGGGAGGGGACTGAACTTCTCCTGGCTAGGAAACCTCGAGTCTTGATGAGAGGAGAGAGAGGAATGAAAGTCAGAAACATGCCCCAAATTAATTTCGTCCCCTGAAATCTTGGAACTGCGGAGATCTTCAAATCAGTCCAAGGGATTCTTTTTGCGAAAAGGGAAAAGGGCTGAAGCTCAAGGCTTCTAGGTTAGTCGGGGTGGAGACTCGAATCCGTATCCCCTCCTCCAGGCCCCGCTCCTACCCCACCGCTAGCCTGTCTGTCCCGGACCCCCAAAAGGCCGTTCTTCACCATTGGTGGAATTATTTCGTTATTTATGGTGTATTGTGTACTTACTGGTCAGGGATGGGGCTTAGGACGAAGTCGAAGTGCTCATTTCCCTGGTCAGTTCCCAGATGAACGACTGACTCCCTGGACGCTCCCTTAGCTAAATTATTCATCTCCCGCCCCCCACTTTGTCCGGTTCCCCTTCCTGGTCCCTAGTATCTGTCCCTGGAGTGACCATCAAACCCATGTGTGTGCCTCTCCGTGACTTTGTGCTAAAAAGTGATTTGGTCTAAGGCCACTTAGCCATTAAGTGGCAAAGTTGAATAGGAAACTTAAGCCTGAAGACAAAGCATCCACTTGACGTACAGGTTGGCTGACGTTTTGGTGCATGGCAGACGGGACAGTCGACGAAGATGTTTTCATCTATCTCCTTTACAGCTGTGCTCCTTGCCTGGCCTCTCCTGGCCTTTTCCCAAATTCTTGTCCTCTGACCCCTGGATGACCAATGTACAAGGGCCTTGTGAACGAGACAGATTTTCTGTGCTTCTGGCGGTGACCATTAGTGAAGCTTTCTAGTGTCCTAGAAAATTCTACACTGTTTATTTAAACATTTTTTTATTCGGAAAAATTTCAAATATAAACAATAGTAGGGAGAAGGCCCCCATATACTTCTCACTCAGCTTCAACAGTTATTGACATTTTGCCACACTTGCTTCATCTACCCCTTTCTTATTTCTTTTTCAGGGAAGTATTTTAAAGCAAATCCGAGACATAAAATCATTTCATTCTTACATATTTCAGTGTGACCTCTAAAAATATTAAATAACCATTATGCCATTAATATACTTAAGAAAATTAACAATAATTCTTTGGTATCATCTAATACCTAGTCCATATTCAAATTTTTTTCCCCAATTTTCCCCCAAATGTCTTTTTACAGTTGACCGGAGTTCTGTTGATTTGTATAATTTATGTTCATTGTATGTTATTCTTTTCAAACCACTTTTCTGTCACTGTGTTATTTGATTCTTACCACTTCCCACTAAAGAGCGAGGTGGGTTTTGTTGAATTCATTTTACAGTTGAGTAAACTGGCCAACAGATAAGCTGTCCAGATGGCACAGTTGGTGACTGGCCTAGCCAGGACTTGACCCAGCAGCCTTATTCCTGGGCAGTGGTGGTTCTGTTTCTCGGTGCTGTCATGGAATATAAGCTGTGCTCTGACGCATTCATCCTGGCTCTGGCTTCATCCTGGGCTTATCACTTCCTATACACCTGCTATCAGAAATCCCAGTGTAAATACTGAGTAATTGGCCATTTGGTGCTGGAGGTAAATCAGCTGCAAAGTCAGGAAACCTGGGCTTATTTCCCAGCTTCTTGTAAAACTGTAGGAAAGCAACTCACCTCTCGAGAACTCAGGGTGCCCTTCTCTGAACTAGGAGCCGTCATCCTTCTCCATTCTCTGGCTCCTAGTTCTGAAAGTAGGGTGAGCCAAATGACTGGAGTTGGAATTCCTGGAAGAGACAAAGGGCCCAGAAAGAAATCTCACTGAGAACAATTACCCCTCACTGATCATTGCCCAAGTATTCTGGCAGCTGGCATCTTTAGTTGGAGGCAGCTAAATTCTATAGCAGAGGCTCCCCTCTGAGGTTCTTCATTTATGGACAACTTTGTTTATTCTGCTGTTGTCTGATGAGGATATAGGACACCAGAACTTTTTACTTTTAGCATTTTTACTACTTGTGTTTATTTGCTTTGGAAAGGGGTGATAATGAAGTCATTTTTACATCTTATTAATGAGACTCATGAATTGGAATTCTCCTTCCTTGGCTGGCTGTGTGGGAAAAAGGAATCTCTTATTTCTTAATGCCTAGATTTTCTGCTCTCATGTTCATTGCCCTGAAATAGACATCGAGTAAACAGACCTTCCACAAAACAGCCAGTTAGGGAGAGAGAAACTGTTTGCTCCAAACCCATTATTCAACCGTAGGAACTCCAAAGGGACAAAGCATTACCCTTTAACCACACCATCCTCTGGCATCCATGAATTCTCTTTCCCCTCAGCTAACAGGCTGTCTCCATGGGGGTAGAATTTCTAGGAGATTCCATGTCAGCAGCTGCTGTGGCTTTCTTCCTTTTACAGTTTTGGGAGCTTTAGGAGGTATAGTTTCCCTCTCCTGGGGTTGCCTGGGTTCAGAAGGACAGCTTGTAATGACTATTGTTCATTTCCCTCTGGAGAAGGGCATTGTGGTCAGTCTGCATGTCAGTGTCACACAGTCCCACCTGTACTCCAGACCCGGGGGCCATGAGACCTCAGATGAAGTAGCCGCAGCCTGTCCTGCTCCAGACCCATAGAACCAGCAGGAATGGCAATCGTGGGCCAGCAAAAGGAGAGCCAACTTGATGCCCAGAGAGACAGATCCACAGCAACGCACTACTTACCTTCTAAGCCTCTGCCCTGTCTAGGTTGAAGCGAGTCTTCAGACCTTCTCATCCTAGGCATTCGAGATGTCCTCCTGCAGGAGGTGTGTGTGACCCGCCAGGAGCCCAGCCCAGCCAGGTGTGCTGGCCCATCTTCCCCCCGCCACCAGCATCAGAGATGTCTTTAGGCACCAGAACCAGCCTTTCAGAATAGGCACTTGTTCAAGGGTGATAAAGCATGATGGTGACAGTTCAGATAAGACGTCCATCCAGAGTTTTAAAAACTCTTTTGCACTTCCCTTGGCAGAAAGAGTATACCCAGATAAGTGTGTGTGGTACATATGGGTGTAGAGTGAGAACGAAGTCAGCAGATGATGATGTGATTAGAATCACAGTTACTAAGTTCTCCTTGCCCAAGGCTTTTTGATCCCTTCACTTGAAACACCTATAGTATTATAATATGGTACGCGAATGATGATAACATTTTCTTTTTAGTTTTTTCGTGTCGGAACTTGATAGACAAGCAGATGTAGCTGCACCCAGGGCTGTCCCATGGCAATGGCTCCCATATGTCTTTTTTGATGCGTCGCCAACACGATGCTAAGAGCATCTTCTGAAAAAATAATGCCACTTTCCTATACAGCATATGCCTTATGAGAAGATAACTTTTGTCGACAACTTGCGGACAGCTCTAATTTGCTCCGTTTCTTTGTTCTTCTTGAACTTGGGTCCATGAACATCCCCCACCCCCAGCCTTGTCCCTGGGGCACCACGGATGTCCCGAGATAAACATAGCACAGCTTTCCAGAGTGCCTGCATGACTCATGACCTAGTAAGGAGGATGTTTTTCTAAACATAAACGTAAAACTCTTCTAAAACAAACACAAAGATAAATTTGAGTAAAGTACCTTTTGAAAGTACCCCTCTCCCCAGAATAACAGACGTAAGTAAAATGGCACCAAGCCTAAGTATACGACACTGGATGAACTTTTGTTTCGCTTTATTGTGGTAAAATATACGTAACATAACACTCACCGTTTTAACCATTTTTAAGTGCACAGTTCAGGGGTGTTACATACATTCACATTGTTGTGCAACCATCACCACCGTCTGTTCCAGAATTTTTTCATCTTCCAAAAATGAAACTCTGCACCCATTAAACACTGACCCTCCATTCTCCCACCACCTTGGCAAGCCCCATTCTACTTTCTGTCTCTATGATTTGGAAAACTCTAAATACCTCATATAAATGGAATCATACACTGTTTGTCTTTTTTGACTTGCTTATTTCACTTAACATATCGTCTTCAACTTTGTGTTGTAGCATGTGTCCGAATTTCCTTCCTTTTTAATGCTGAATGATATCCCATTGTGTGTATATACCACATTTTGTTTATTCGTTCATCTGTCCACTTGGGTTGCTTCCACTTTTGGCTATTGGAAATACGCTGCTATGAACGTAGGTGTACAAATACCTGTTCTGGATGAACTTTTACAAGATGAACATGCCCTTGTAACAAGCACCTAGATCAAGAATAGGACATTACCTAGAGGGCACGGAATTAAAGGCAAAGCAGGAGATTACAAATACCTTTCATGCCTGCATGTGGCTGCTTCCACTACACCTCAGGGTCTTGGGAGTGGATGTTCATTTTGTCTACCATGAGATGGTTTAGAAGAGATTTTGAAAAACACAATTTATAATCTGAGAGGCAGCAAGATTAGTTGTGAGATTTAAGCAACCTCTTTCCTTAAAATGTCTAGGGAAGATAATACAACATATTTGGGGTTTGCAGTTGCAGCTATATTAGGACATCACCACTAAGTATTATTCTTCCAGGCTCTCCCTGGGCCGAAGAGGTTTGCATCCACCTGGAGAACTCCTACTCTTTCGTCAGCTTCTGCTGGATCATGAGTTTCTTTTTTTCTTTTCTTTTGGCCTTGCCACATGGCTTGTAGGATCTCAGTTCCCCGACTAGGGGCTGAACCCGGGCCACGGCAGTGAAAGCCTGGAATCCTAACCACTAAGCCACCAGGGAACTCCCTGGATCACAAGTTTCAAGCCATGAGTGAAAAATTCTGTGGCCACGTCCTGCCTTCCTGCCCTCCTTTCCTTCCTTCCTCCTTCCCTTCCCACCTGGTGCTCTCTCTTAACTAAAATGATTTATGAGTGACTTTCTAGTTGCCAGACATTCTGCCAGTCTCTGTAAGAGACAAAAATGAGTAAGACATGATATTTGACATGTGCATTTAAAAATAAATCATCAGTCAAGAATGATATTCTGATGCCTGGCAACCAACTCCATGGTGCCTACCTGGTGCCAACAGCAGCCTCAGAGCATAGGCAAAGAATGTGTGGAGTTTGGGCTTGTTGCAACACACAAAGCGGGGAAGACAGCTCATCAGGTGATCTGGAATTGCTCTAGCGTGCCCATAACCAAATTGTAAGAATAATTTTTAAAAACTTGAAAGCTGCCTTGAGTTCAGATGCTCTGTCTGAGAGCACTCAACTAAACGTGAGGTTTAGGGACCATTTTAATGATTTAAGAAGAAAAAACTAAAATTCAGACGTCCACGAAACCCCGTGAGTTCTCTTATCCTTTTCACTGTTAATTTTCTTAAATTGATATTCCCCAGGTGTTTTTTCTTCAGGAGGCTCTCAAAGCCACGCCCACCTCCCCACCCCACTATCAACCCCCTATGTCATCTGTTACCCCAACGTCATGATGTTGCAACGTCATGGTACCCCAGCATCTTCTTTGCCTGGAGAGTTGCTAGTTTCCTAACTGGACTCTTCTCCCTTGGTCTTAACCCGTGGGAAGCCATCCTTTATCCAATAGGCACAGTGATCTTTCTAGAGCAGAGGTTGGTAAACTTTTTTCTCTAAGAGCCAGATAGCCAATATTTCAGACTTAATGGGTCCATACGATCTTTGTCTCAACTTGGCTGTTTTAGTGGGAAAGCAGCCATAGACAACAAGAAATGAGCATGGCTGTGTTCCAATAAAAGTTTATTTCTAAAAACTTCACAGATTTGGCCCAAGGGCTGTAGTTCACTGGCTCCTGCTTTCAATCACAAATCTTCCCCCCTTGCCCTCCCGCTTACCTGTCATTGACTCCTCATCCCCAAAAGGAAAACTCAACATTTGTTGGCATGGTATTCAAGTTTCCTCATGGCCCTCTCCTTGCTTCTCCAAGCTCACCTCTTCCACCTCTCCTCACCCCACCCACTCTGCCAGCCCTTCCACTTTTCATCTTGCAACTCTGAACCCCACACAGGTCTCAGAACATCCTGTGTTATTTCAGACCTGCCTGGAATGATCTCCCTTCCCCACCAGTGACCTGTCAAACTCCTACTTCCCTTCGAAACCTGCCCGGGTGTCAACTCTCTAAAGCTTTCCCTGTTCCTCATCTCTAATTGTAATCACTGCCTTCCCAGTTCTATTTCTGTACCTATTTCTGTACTCTTTTTGCTTCTCTAAATATACTGTGAACTCCTGGAGGGCAGAACCCATGTCAGATTCATCTTTGAATTCCAGTGCCTAATACAATGCTTGCCATGTAACAGATGCTTAGTAAGTAGATACTACTAAACTGAAGTGTCAGTTAAATAGATTCTTTTTTTAATAGCTTAATTGAGATATAATTCACATACTATACAGTTCACCCATTTAAAGTGTTCAAGTCAATGGGTGTTGGTATATTCACAGATATATGCAACCATCACAAAGAGAAACCTGTATACTTTAGCCATTGCCTCTTCCTCCTCCCCTCCCCCTACTCCCACCCCTAAACAGCCACTAATCTACTTTCTGTCTCTACATTGCCAATTCTGGATATTTTATATAAAGGAACTATATGATATATGGTCTTTTTTGTCTCGCTTCTTTAATTCATATGATGTTTTGAAGTTTCACCCATGTAGTGGCATGTATCCACACTGCATTCCTTTTTATGACCCGATAATATTCCATTGTGAGGATACACCACATTTTGTTTATCTGTTCACTGTTGATGGACATCTGGGTTGTTTCTACCTTTTGGTGATAATGAACAGCACTGTTATGAATACTTGTGTACAAATTTCTGGTTGAACATTTGTTTTCACTTCTCTTGGGTATGTAAGTAGGAGTGGAATTGCTGGATCATATGATAATACTTTGTTTAACTTTTTGAGGAACTGCCAAACTGTTTTCCACAGTGGCTGCACCATTTTATATTCCATCCAGCACTGTATATGAGGCTGCCAATTTCTCCACATCTTCACCAACACCTACTTTTCCCCACTTAAAAAAAAAAATTATAGCCATCCTAGTGTGTGTGAAGAGGTATCTCATTGTGGTTTTAATTTGCATTTCCCTAATGACTAATAATTTTAAGCATGTTTTCATGTGCTTGTCAGTTATTTGTATGTCTTCTTTGGGGAAATGTCTATTCAAGTCTTATGCCCATTTTTAAATTGGACTGCTTGTCTTTTGTTATTGAATTTTTTTTTCTTTTTTTTTTGTTATTGAATTTTAAGAGTTTTTATATATCCTGGATACTAGACGTTTGTCAGATATATGATTTACAAATATTTTGTCGCATCTATGGGTTGTCTTTTCACTTTCTTGATATTTTTTTTTTTCTCGGTTCACATCACATTTACTCAACATTTATTCTGTGCTGGGCTCAGGGGATCCAGAGACGTATCTGCCCTCCACTGCTGTTGCTCTAGTTCATGAAGCATCTTGATAGTGTCCTTTGATGCACAAAAGTTTGTAATTTGTATGAAGTCCAATATAGGTATTTTTCAGTTTGTTGCCTGTGCTTTTGGTGTCGTATCTTAGAAGCCATTGCCAAACCCAACGTTATGAATATTTACCCCTGTGTTTTATTCTAAGAGTTTTACAATTTTAGCTTTTATATTTAGGTCTTTGGTCCATTTTGAATTAATTTTTGTAAATGGTGGGAGGTAAGGGTCCAACTTATTTCTTTTACATGTGGCTATGCAGTTACTCCAGCATTATTTTTTGAAAAGACTATTCTTTCCCCATTGAATGGTCTTGGTACCCTTGGCCAAATCAATTGATCGTAGATATATGAGTTTATTACTGGACTCTCAGTTCTATTCCATTGATCTATATGCCTGTCTTTGTGCCAGTATCACCCTGTCTTGATTACCATTGCTTTGTAGTACCTTTTGAAATCGGGAAGCGTGAGTCCTCCCACTTTGTTCTCCTTTCTCAGAATTGTCTTGGCTGTTCTGGGTCCCTTACAATTCCGTATGAATTTTAGAATCAGCTTGTCAATTTCCATGGCAAAGTCAGTTGGGATTCTGATAAGGATTGTGATGAATCTGTAGATCAATTTGTATTCTCATCTTAACAATATTAAGTCTTCCAATCCATGAACATGGAATTTGAAAAATTTATTTAAATCCTCTTTAATTTCTTTCAACAATGTTTTATCATTCACTGAGTATAAATTTTGCATGTCTTTTGTTAAGTTTATTCCTAAGTATTTTACTCTTTTTGATGCTATTGTGAATGGCATTATTTTCTTAATTTAATTTTTGGATTGTTCTTTGAAGGTGTGTCCACACAGTTAATCTTTGTATATTGATCTGGTATCCTATAACCTTGCTGAATTCTTTTATCAGTTCTAATAGTCTTTTAACATATTCCTTAGGATTTTTTATATATACATATGAGTAGATGCTTAAACACAGGTTTGAAGCTAGTGGATGTCATGATAAGGAAAGTGGAGGCACCCTGTAATTGCCAGTGGGAGCCATGCCATGTTTGGAGATGCAATAAAATATTAGAATCATTCTAGAAGGAGGTCCAGAAAAGGCTTGCGATCAGCACCAATGACATGGATCAGCTCCAAACGTAGCTGAGAAAGTCTGCCTCCTCAGTAAGAGCAAGAACTTGAAGCTCTTTGTGTATATGCCACTACTCTGTGGATGTCAATATCTTTTTTTTTTAATTTATTTATCTTATTTGTTTTTACTTTTGGCTGTGTTGGGTCTTCGTTGCTGTGCGCGGGCTTTCTCTAGTTGCAGCGAGCAGGGGCTACTCTGCGTTGCGGTGCGCGGGCTTCTCATTGCGGTGGCTTCTCTTGTTGCGGAGCACGGGCTCTAGGCGCGCCGGCTCCAGTAGTTGTGGCACGTGGGCTCAGCAGTTGTGAATTGCAGGCTCAATAGTTGTGGTGCACGGGCTTAGTTGCTCCACGGCATGTGGGATCTTCCCTGACCGGGGCTCGAACCCGTGTCCCCTGCCTTGGCAGGCGGATTCTTAACCACTGCACCAGCAGGGAAGCCCCTGGATGTCAGTATCCTGACACAGTACCAGCTGGCACTGTGAGCTGAGCCTGGCCAGTGTTGGTGAGGTGGCAGTTGTTACCTGCTGCTATTACTCACTGGGCTTGTGGAAGGGCTTCCAATGCTTCTATGGACAGCTGAATCCCAGATCATAGGCTCTTAACAAACTTTAGAACAGCACTCCTGCCCCCTCCCCTGGGTCACCAGACATTTCTAGACAAGCCAAAGATGTGGCCGTGGCCTCTGTACCAGCTGCTCCTTCCTTCACTGGGCCCTGGGGTCTATTTCTCATTGAAGGGGCTCAGGCCTGAAGAACTGGCTGTTGGTTCAGGTTGCATTGCTTGGATGGGAGCTTGGCCTGGAAGCTTCTGGAGATACAGAAGGTGTCTAAAGCCATGGTTGAGTCCTGCTGTGACTAGCTCTCCCTGAGGCATGAAGGAAGCTAAATAGGGAGGGCTTCAGGAGGATGTCTCTTAAGAACTGAGCTCCTTGGCTGTTCCATCTCTTAGAACAGCTAGTTTGGGGAACTCCCTGGTGGCCCAGTGGTTAGGATTCTGTGCTTCCACTCTGCAGGTTCAATCCCTGGTTTGGGAACTAAGATCCCACAAGCCGCGCCGCGTAGCCAAAAAAAAAAAAATTTAAAGAAAAGCTGGTTTGTACATTCCCTCCATCCCAGGACTCCCCCCACTTCCCCCCCCCCCCTCGTATGCTCCTCTTACCCCCAACTGTCTGAGCCCCTCTCTACCTCAGTGTCTGTGCCTGGACCAGCCCTCAACACTCTCCCCCTCCAGAGACTTGCATGCAGTGGCCCCATCCCCAACTACAGTTCCTCCCCTGGAAACAAGACAATGCAATGATTGGATTACTTGACAGATTTGCACACCATTCTGGCCCTGACTTCTGTTCTCCACCCCTGCCTGCCTTTTATGAATTTTAATATCGCCTTCAAAGTGGCACAGAAATTCGGACCAATTTGGCTACTGACTGTTTGCTCTGAGAAACAGTGTGTCTGAGACTGTGAATGTGTTGGGGGTCAGGGAGAGGTGGGAGGATGGTTAAAACCTGTTACCCAAGTGCCATGTTAAGAGTGGTCGATGGGTGGGAATTCCCTGGTGGGCCACTGGTTAGGACTCCAAGCTTCCATTGCAGGGGGCCTAGGGTTCGATCCCTGGTTGGGGATCCCACAAGCCTCCTGGTGTGGCCAAAAAAAAAAAAAAAGAGTGGTTGATGGGTTAAGTGACACTCCTCCTGGAATTTTTCCAGGTTGTTGTGGATTTTATAACTATAATACTTACCACTCATTGAACACGCTGACTGTCCTGGGCACTTGATACATTTTATGGAACCCACTAAAACAGGGGTCCCCAACCCCTGGGCCACCGACTGGTACCTGTTAGGAACCAGGCTGCACAGCAGGAGGTGAGCGGCAGGCGAGTGAGCGAAGCTTCCTCTGTATTTACAGCCGCTCCCCATTGCTCACATTACCACCTGAGCTCCACCTCCTGTCAGATCAGCAGTGGCATTAGATTCTTATAGGAGTACGAGCCCTACCATGAACGGCGCATGCAAGGGATCTAGGTTGCACGCTCCTTATGAGACTTTAATGCCTGATGATCTGAGGTGGGGCTGAGTTGGTGAGGCTAGCGCTGGGGAGTGGCTGCAAATACAGATTATCATTAGCAGAGAGGTTTGCCTGAACAGAGACCATAATAAATCAGTTGCTTGCAGACTCATATCAACACCCTATCAGTGAGTGGCAAGTGAAAACAAGCTCAGGGCTCCCACTGACTCTGCATTATGGTGAGTTGTATAATTATTTCATTATATATTACAATGTAATAATAATAGAAATAAAGTGCACAATAAATGTAATGCGCTTGAATCATCCTGAAGTCATCCCCCACACTCCCGGTCTGTGGAGAAATTGTCTTCCATGAAACTGGTGCCTGGTGCCAAAAAGGTTGGGGACTGCTGCTCTAAAACCCTGAGACCCTTCTGTATTTGCAGAAGCCAGATTTGAACCTGGGACCACTCTCAGATGCCAGCACCATGTTCTTTCAATTACTATATGTTATCCTGTAGTCAAACCATAGCTCCATTTTTTTAGGGCTTGGTGGGGGGTTGGCTAATTTGAACCCGATAGGCATCCCTGCCTCACTGTGCTTCCTCTGCCTTCAAGCAGTATAGCACTGATTTTGGATTTCCCCTGCCCCTTCTTTATGGGCTACAAGCTGTAGAGATAAGATGTGTCTCTTGGGGGCCCTGGGGACTTCCCTGGTGGTGTAGTGGTTAAGAATCCGCCTGCCAATGCAGGGAACAGGGGTTCGAGCCCTGGTCTGGGAAGATCCCACATGCCGCAGAGCAACGAAGCCTGTGCACCACAACTACTGAGCCTGCGCTCTGGAGCCCACGAGTCACACCTACTGAGCCCGTATGCCACAACTACCGAAGCCCGCGTGCCTAGAGCCCGTGCTCCGCAACAAGAGAATCCACCGCAATAAGAAGCCCGTGCACCGCCACAAAGAGTAGCCCCCGCTCACCGCAACTGGAGAAAGCCCGCGCACAGCAACGAAGACCCAATGCAACCAAAAATAAATAAATAAATAAATAAAATTAAAAAAAAAAAAGATGTGTCTCTTACAGACACTATATATTTATTTGGCTTTTGCTTTCCCATTCAATCTGAGAGTCTCCAGTGGCACATTTTAAAGTGTTTGAAATTGTACCTTCATCCTCCCCAGGAAACAGCCTGGTCAGAATGAGATTCCACCCAGAGGCAGCGATGGACCTTGGGGAACCCCAATCGGTCACAACAAATTATGCCTGACAAAGGTCTCTTTCTGGAGGCTGAAAAAAATTCAGTTTTATATGCCTACCTCTGGCCATTTCACCGTGCCCTGAACATTCCCACTCTGTGGCCAGAAATAGACAGGACCAAGGTGGAATCTTTGGCCAGGGGCCAAATGGACCAGCCCTGGCCAAGTGCGGTGTCAGAGTCTGCATTCTTGTCTGAGGTGGTTCAGAAGGGCCCCCTTGTCTCCACCCGCTTCCCTCATTCTCTGAGCACCAAACCCATCCACCCAAGACAGCCTTCCTCCACAAAGGAATGTGTTCCGTGTGCGGCCAGAAGCAGCGTCCAACCACAGCTGGGGTAGCCTCTCCCGTGTGCTCTGGGCCGTGAATGAGGACCATTCATCACTCCTGCTGGTTGAGCAGGAATCCCCTGGCAGGCGGCAGGGGGAGGGTCTGATGGAGAAGAGAGCCCCCATCCCTCCCCTGACCCCATAGCTGAATGCTGACATCTGGCAGAGACATCAAGGGGACCATTCTGTCTGGGTGAAAGAATCCAGCTGAGTTCTACGCTCCACGGTTCTGTGACACTAAGCGAGTGGCTTTTGCATCCAGGGCCACTGCTCCTGGCTGGGGAGCCGCATGGTCGCTGATGTGATGCTTCTCATTTGGGTCAGCAGGCCAGTTACTGGGGGCTCCAGAGCACAAGATGTGGAGCAAGTTCTGGGCAGAAAGAATCATTTCCCTACCTACCAGCGCCCTCAGAAAGGGTGAGGCCAGTCACGCAAAGCTGGAGCCTGAGGGAGGCCCGTTTTAGGAGGTTCTGTGCTCCGGACAGTCACGTTGGCGGGTGGATGGGAGGAGTTAAGGAGATCAGCTTTTGGCCAGAGCAGTGCTTTTTGCTAACGGCGCTAAATGCACAAATAGTGTACAATTTTTACAATGTGTTTTCCCCCCCTTATGCATGTCTTTGTTATTGACTAGGAAATAGTTGGTCATATTGGGCATTTTTTGACACTCAGGTGTCAGTGGTAAGAGGCCGAGGTCTGTCGTATTCTTTAAGAATGCATTGGGGTAGTCCAAAGCCACTTGGCTTTTCAGAAAATATTGTTGCACTGGCAAGTTCTACAACACAGAATGCCTTTTCTCAGGTAGACGATGAAGTCATTCGAATGGGATTGCTTTGGGGGGAAGAGAAACATTTAAGTAGCCCCAAGGAAATCTTGAGACTCAGAGATTTTTTTGGAGTAGGCCTTTGATGTTCTTTCCCAAGCAGAATAATTCAGCTGTCAAAAGAGCAGCTTAAGAAAAGGGCCCTGGGGACTTACCTGGTGGCGCAGTGGTTAGGAATCCGCCTGCCAATGCAGGGGACACGGGTTCGAGCCTTGGTCCGGGAAGATCCCACATGCCGCAGAGCAACTAAGCCCGTGTGCCACAACTACTGAGCCCGTATGCCACAACTACCAAAGCCCGCTTGCCTAGAGCCCGTGCTCCGCAACAAGAGAAGCCACCGCAGTGGGAAGCCCACACACCGCAACGAAGAGTAGCCCCCGCTCTCCACAACTAGAGAAAGCCCGCGCGCGCACAGCAACAAAGACCCAACGCAGCCAAAAATAAATAAGTAAATTTATTAAAAAAGAAAAGAAGGCAAAATATTAAAAAAAAAAAGAAAAAGAAAAAAGAAAAGGGCCCTGGAAATTCTAGTTACAGTTTTTCTCCTTTTCCTTTTGGAGCCCTGTTGGGTCAAAATTAAGTAAAGTATTTTCAAATATTCATCCGTTATCAGTACAATGCCATGCCTAGAATCATAGAAATCAGTGTTTCTACAAACTTATGGTCACCAAGTGGGAGAGGGGATGGGGGAAGGATTGAGTGGGAGTTTGGGGTTAATAGATGCAAACTATTACATATAGAGTGGCTAAACAACAAGGTCCTATGGTATAGCACAGGGAACTATATTTAATATCTTGGGATAAACCATAATGGAAAATAATATAAAAAAGAATGTGTATGTGTGTGTATAACTGAGTCACTTTGCTATACAGCAGAAATTAACACAACATTGTAAGTCAACTATATTTCAATAAAATATAAAAATCAGTGTTTCTAGAATATACTGGAAAGTTTCAGGGGTGACATATGTTTTGGAGTTAAAGATGTCCTCCAACAAATGAGGTGTATCAGACAACTGAAGGAGCACTGTTCATGATGAACTGAGAAACTCGAGCAAGATCCAGGCTTAGAACTCTTTCTCTCCCTCTGACCACACCCTCAGCCCCAACTCCCAGCAAGACCAAGAAAATTGACATCAGCCCTGCTTAAAAGTCTTATTTGCAGGCATTGCAGACTCCCTGGAGCCCACCCTCCCATGGAACTTGGCACAATTTAGCACCTACATAGTTTACGTAGCACATGTGAACACACTTTTTGATTTAGGTAATTAAACTTTTCTCCAATATTGTATATTCTTTGGAGCAAATGTCTATCTCTAGTTTTCAAGTAAGTTCTTGCAAGAGCTAGATCCAGGAAGAAGTACCTAAGCTCATCCTCGGGAGTTCCCAGTTCCCCAAATAACACTTGGGGAAATCTGAAGTACAAAATTAAATACAACCACTTACATTATACAGCTTAGCGTCAACCAGAACTGTAGTTGGCACTTGAACAGCCTGACTCAAATCTAGCAGGCAGCACCTGTTGGAACCCAAATATTTTACCTGATTTTGGGGGGACCACCTGCTGTGGTTCAGGAACTTAAGAAACATGATCTTCGATTTTTGAAAGAGTCTTGAAATGAAGGTGTTTCTTGTTTTTTCCTTTAAAAAGTTGCTTTTACCACTATGGAGAACAGTATGGAGGTTCCTTAAAAAAACTACAAATAGAACTACCATACGACCCAGCAATCCCACTACTGGGCATATACCCTGAGAAAACCATAGGTCAAAAAGAGTCATGTACCAAAATGTTCATTGCAGCTCTATTTACAATAGCCAGGACATGGAAGCAACCTAAATATCCATCGACAGATGAATGGATAAAGAAGATGTGGCACATATATACAATGGAATATTACTCAGCCATAAAAAGAAATGAAATGGAGGTATTTGTAATGAGGTGGATGGAGTTAGAGTCTGTCATACAGAGTGAAGTAAGTCAGAAAGAGAAAAACAAATACAGTATGCTAACACATATATACGGAATATAAGGGAAAAAAAAAAAAAAAAGGCCATGAGGAACCTAGTGGCAAGACGGGAATAAAGACACAGACCTACTAGAGAATGGACTTGAGGATATGGGGAGGGGTTGGGGTGAGATGTGACAGGGTAAGAGAGTGTCATGGACATATATACACTACCAAATGTAAAATAGATAACTAGTGGGAAGCAGCCGCATAGCACAGGGAGATCAGCTCGGTGCTTTGTGACCACCTAGAGGGGTGGGATGGGGAGGGTGGAAGGGAGGGAGATGCAAGAGGGAAGAGAAATGGGAACATATTGTATATGTATAACTGATTCACTTTGTTATAAAGCAGAAGCTAACACACCATTGTAAGGCAATTATACTTCAATAAAGAAGTTAATTAAAAAAAAAGTTGCTTTTAAGTACATATCGTTTCCATTTTATAGATGAAATACTGATACTTAGAAAATCTAAGTGTGCCTGAGGTCACAGAGCTAATAGGTGATAGAAGAGGGATCTGAACCCAGTTCTGTGTGACTCTAAACCACTGAGCCACGCTGCTTAGTGGCAATGGGAGGTGATGGCACGTGCAGCCCATTCTTTGTAGAGGATGAATGTGCAAGCTGCCTGAAGGGGACGCTGAATGTAGGGGGTGCTCGAGGACCTTGGGGAAGGTGAGCTGATTCTGGCTGATGGTTTTCAGGAATGCCTGGGATTTAAGTCCTGGGGATGTGAAGGAATTCTTTCCCCATGTCTCCCAGACACCCCCTGGGTGCCACAGGGCTTCTTGTCGGCAAAGCTTACACTAGTATCAACTGTGTGAACTTGTATCCTTAAATGGATTGAATTGAACGTAAGAATGTCCTCAACTGCTTAGCCAAGAGCCCAGTGAGAAAATATCAGGAGAGATAACTTACCACTTTCTGATAAGCCACGGTCACAGCTGATTCCTTCTAGCACTCTTATTCTTGTTAGTCAAATACTGAGGTCCTTGGGCATCTTGCCTTGACCCCTGTAATCATGACCCACTCCTCAGCTAAACCATGTGAAGGATTAAGTCCATCTGCCGCAGTCCTTCCTGGACTTCACTGACATGCGGTTTTAACAGAAGACTCTGCAAGATCGGTCATCCTCTTGTGGAACTCTGCATGTCTGCAGAGGGTTGGTGAAACCTGGGCTTCGTTTGGTATGTGTGAACCAGCTACAGAAATGTTCTGCTGACCCAGTTGGCTTGTGTTCAGGGTAGAGGATGTTCCCAGAGTTTCTGTGTTGGATGGTGATGCAACCTCACTGGCGTAGACTCTTGGGCTGTTGATGACCTTGGGGGTGTTCATAGGTGAAAGCTGAGAATAGATCTCCCCATCGTCTAAAAACTCTCCCAACTATGGTATCAGTTAGATGTCTCCACCAGAATTTTTGATTTCTTTAGTGAAATCAAAATCTCTGACTGAGAACTGATAGAGCAGGTGTGAAGAGGGGAAATGTGACTTCCATCAATCCAAATGTCATCAAATGTCCCGAAGAGTAGAGGGAGAATTTACCATATTTGTTTATGAATAGGCACCAAAAAAGGTAAGAGACATAGCACACTTCTGTTTGTTTGTTTTGGTTTTTTTTTGTTTTATTCAAATTAAGATTCAAGCTTTTCTTTGCTTTTGTTTCTAATCTTTTGGATCCTAGTACATATCTTAATGAAACTCAAATCCTTTGACCCAAAGCAGTTTTCTCAAGGAAATTGGTCCTGGGCAACACTTGATATACCAGAGTGTGCTTGCTCAGCGACAGAGATAAGAACAATTAGTCAATAAAGGTAGCAGTTCTGGTATCTGGCTGCCTGGGTGCAAATCCCAGCTTGATTACTTTTTAGCTATAGCTTTTCTGTCCCTTGGGTTTCCCTCAGGGAAATACAGATGCTGATAGTACCTCTCTCAGAGGGTTGCCTGGAGCTGTTACCCTCCAGTATGGCAGCCACGACCACATGGGGCCACTGAGCACTTGAAATGTGTTAGTCCAAATTGAGATGTACCGTCAGTGTAAAGTACACCCCAGATTGCAAAGATTTCGTACAAGAATGCAAAATATCTCATTCATAATTTTAAATCGATTACATACTGAAATGATAATATTTGGGATATATTGGGTTAAACAAAATATATCTTTAGCCTTAGTTTCTCCCATTTCATTTTACTTTTTTAATGTGGCTATCAGAAAAGTTTAAATTACATATGTGGCTTGAATTATGTTTCTATTGGGAAACGCTACTCTAGACTAGAGGATTAAATGAGTTCATACCTGTAAAGCACTTTTCACACAGTCATTGATACAGAATGAGTAATCAATAAATATAGGATTTTTTTAAAATCTAACTTTCTCATGAACAGAATCCCACCTTCATTGCCAGCTCATGTGGTATCCAGGCTGTGGCATAAAAGCAGAGGGCATCCTTTTAGAATGGGGGAGGGGAGGGGAATTGAATACATAAATTAGGTATAGAATAAGAAAGTCTATACGTCCTAGGTGGGGGGAATTATGTGGAAGGGCTCACCACAGTTCTCGCATCATAAAACTACCAGACCCCCAAAAGTAAAGCACATTTGCCTCCCAGCACCTTCTAAGATACTGTTCTGCTGAAAGATGGAGCCTCTTAAGCCGCAAGCCTTCCTTCTGTCCTCCTGTGGCCGGTGTCTGTTTGGAAATGGCCTCAGAGGGGCAGTGGAGTATGCCGAGGCTGCCTGTGCACCTGCAGCAGGAGGAGATGACCAGCCCCTGTAGCCTCCTGAGCACAGCTGCAGGCATTGTTGGAGGGGAGCCGAGAGGGCAGAAGTCGCTGGATCGGGCTTCTCAGAGGAAGTGGGACTTGAGGAATCCTTGTTCCCTGTGGGTTTGCCCTGTGGACCCTGCAGACACTGCAGGGCCCCCATTCTCCCCCCTGAGTAGCAGCAGTGCTCACTGCCTTGGGCCTTGATGGGCCCTTAGGCAGTGTCCAGCCCCGGTTTAGGGGCTCATCCTTTTGGGCACACACTGGCGTGTGTCGCGAGATGGCGCATCTCCCAGGAAATCAGCTGTGTTGGGCTGGGGTCATGCCTACTCTGCCTCTACTAGGTCCAACCTTATAACCCATGACTCTTGTCTAGACACAAGCATTGATTCTGTGTTGGGGTGAGATTTTATGATCCCAGGGGATCTTCACTTCCCATAAAGTACCCCAGTGTCTGCCTACCCCCTTTACAACACAGAGTGCATTTCAGAGGCACCCAGGTCAGCAGATTTGAAGGGCATGTGGAAGGTCCACCTACTCACCAAAACCCTATCGCCCTTACTTCCAACATTGCACAATATGTAAAATTCAACTATTAAAGTTCATATCTAGGAATTTCCCTGCTAAAACATAAAAGTTCCCTCTTCATAGAAAAGTCACAAATTTACTCCTTCATGTGTTAAATTTCTTAATACAATAAATTAATAAGGAATGGATTTATCAGCTCGCTTTCTTATGCAATTAGGTCAGAAAGAAAAGGCAGTTTTGATAAGGTGTGATGATTTGAATAGGAATTTATATTTATTCATTCAATTAATATTTGCTGAGTACCTACTGAGAACAAGGCTCAGGGGTTCAGAAGTGGCAGGAAGGAAAGAAGAAAACGAATGTGAATGAAGCCATGCTGTGTGCTGGGGATTTCCACGTTATCTCATTTAATCATCACATATACATCTGCAAGGAAGGTTATTTCCATGATCAGAAGAGGAAATCCAGGCTCCAATAGTACCCCCAAATCTGTAGAGCTTGGAAGTGGTGAAGTCAGGATTCAGACCCTTATGTTCTGATTCCAAGATACCCAACATCCTCTCTCCAGGGAACCAATGGTGCCAATAGGTACCCGGAGGAAGGGTTGCTGAGAGGCAAGAAGACCTATACAATGGAAGATGAGGGAGCCAAGGCCCTCCTCCATCCACTTCACTTTTAATAGCCCTTTGACCTGTGATCAAGCAGTAGAGCTTATTTTAAAACCATCCTGAGGATGGGTCTACTTTGAGCTATCCTACCCTGTTACTACTGTCCAACTGGTTTTTAATAAGCGCCCAACATGTGCCAGGCACCGTGCTAGGCCCGGGGCCCAGCCGAGACCCCCATCACCGACAGCACCGGCTCCGCGTGAGCGATGTGAGCAGAGAGGGGACGTCCGCTCCCACGGAGCCTGGCTTGCTTCAAGGGGAGGCCGCGGGGCCCCAGGCGCCGGCTCCAGCGCCGCTGCAGCGGGGCCGGGAAGCCTAGGCGGCCGAGTCAGCGCACGGTCCCCGCTCAGGGACCCTGGTCACCCGAAACGCCCTCGCGGGCTCACGTGTGCCGCCCACCCCACCCCGGGCCGCGTGCGGCCGCCGCCTGGGCTTGACGACACCCCGGCTCCGCGGCCGCCGGCGCTGGGAAGGGCGGGGAGCGGGGCCGCAGAGCGGGGCGGCGGCCGGATCGCGAAGGGGCTGCCAGCCCGGGGTCACTTGCCTGCTCCCGGGAGGGGCGCCGGTCCCCGTCCCCGCAACTGGGGACGCCCGGTGGGGCTCGGTTCTAAACCGGATCATTAGGCTGCCGACAGTATTGTCACGGGACGCGCTGCAGCGGGGGCCACAAGCAGGGGGACCACCCTGGACGGATTCCCCTCCAGGCCACCCTCGCCCCCAGCAGCTAGAGTCTCCTGCGGAGAAAGGGCTGAACTCGAGTTCAAGTGCAGAACGGAAACCGGCGCCTGGGAGGAGCGGGCGAGGCCTCTGGTCTGCAGGGGGTGGCAGCCCGCCTCGGGTCAGGGGGTCGGCGGTGGGTGGAGCCGCAGGGCATTTTGCTCTCCATCCTCCGCAGCTCTGCTTTGGACGTTGGCAGTTTTTCCCTCCTGAGGGTGGATGGATGCCAATGTGGAAAATGCTATTTCTACATAGCAAAATCCTTCCCCCCACCAATCAGTTCTTGACTGTATAAATTTTTGGCTTTATAACATTATCCAATTTGCAGTCGGTTGAGATTTTTCCTCTTTCTTTAGCACCTGCTTTTCTATTTCAAAACTGCCCAAACACACTGTTGTACTTGAAAATTGGAATAGCTTGAGGAATGCCATGGGGGTTGATATTCTTCCAGGGACATGAAATGACTCTTTTTGCTGGATCATGACTTTGGCACAGCTGATCCTGATACGGGAGGGAGAGCTACCACATTTTTCTTTGTGTATGCTTCTAGCAGCTGTTTGGGAGGATCTTGACCCAATAGTGTTCCCCATGCTATTTCTTGTGAAATGGTCTTGGCTATGTAGCAACTTTTGACTCCCTAAATCCCCCTAGGCTGCTGCCCTCATTCTGTCCTTGTTCAGAACATTGAGAGGTTTCCTAGGGCACATGCTGGGTGAGAGCAGTGTGAAAAGTCAGGAAAAAAAAAATTTAGCTGCTTTTAGAACAAGGCTGGGCATCAGCACCTGTCCAGCTATACCTATGTGATGTTTCAAGAACTCAGCTTCTTTTTCCATCAGCAATAAGGAGCTAAAAGATTAACTCAGATCTTCTGATGGCCTGAATCTTTGGGTCAAAGGGAACGATCTCCAAATCTGAGACTACGTGTTAGTTTTGGATGGATTTGTTGGCCTGAGATGATAGTCTGCCACCTGTGAGGGGACCCCGTTTTTACAGTGCATGGCCAAGCTCTCTGCAAATAGAAATGCCTGCACTGGGTGTTGGGGATGTTTGCTACCTCCTGCTATCTTTGTGGTTTTGGTCTTCCCATTATGGTAGGACCCCTGACCAGCATTATGTCTTGTCATGTCAGCCCCAATGGCTACCTTGTCATGCTCTGAGGTACTACTGCCTCTGCAGCACAAGTTTTATTTCCTTCAATAAAAGGAGATGAAAATTAAAAAAAAACAAAACATGTAGAGATAATTTCCAAAAAAAAGAAATACAGGTGGCCAATAGAGCCTGAAGAAAAAAAAGGTCAACCTCACTAGTAGCAAAAGGAACGTTGGTTAAAACAGAATACCTCTTTTCCCCCCTGCTTATCAGATGGAGAAAGGTCTGAAAGCATGGTCATAGCTAGAATTTTGAGGTTGTGGGGAAATCTACATACTTCAGGCTGACCTGTACCCTAGCACAGTCCTTCTGGAGGCAGTTAATATAGTTTTGCAGAAGCGTTCGCTTTTTACCAGCCCTTTGACCCAGCAATTTTGCCTTTAGGAATTTATCCCAAGACTGTGGAAAATTTTAGCTACAAGGATATTCATTTCAACTATGTGAATAGCAGTAAAAAATTTACTGGTAAGATTATTCAATCTTATGGTGCATCTATAAGATTGAATACTATGTAATAAAAATCTTGTAAAAGTCAGTGAGGCATGATGTTTGCAATATACTGGTAAATGTGAAAAGCAGTTTACAAAACAGTATGTAGAAAATTATTCTAAGTTTTAAGAGGAAATATGTATGTACAGAAAAAAGGCTGGAAGGGGTGTACACCAGAGTGTTGACAATCATTCTCTCCAGTAGGGGTATTGCACATTCTTTTCTACTTTTCACTTGTTTGTGTTCTCCAGATTTGTATCACCAGGTTGTATAACTTTTGCAATAAGGAAGAAAAAACCATAAAAGTTATTTTTAAAAAGAAAAGAGAAGCATCTGGGTCTAATATTTTACAATTCCCCAGAGTAGAGAGCAGGAGAAGCCCCACAAAGGAAGCAAAAAATTCAGGAGCACTTTTGTAGGAAAGATTTAAGAGTTGAACACTAGCCATTACCACAGATTGGAGAGTCCAAGAAGATGGGTGGAGCAGTTTATAGATATGCAAATCCAGAGATTACGATTTCTTCTTAAAAAATTACAGAACCACATAATTTTTCCATTTCTTTTTGAGGTGTCAATAGACAATCTGCAGGCCTCTGTAAGCTCTCGTGTGAGGGGGAGCTTGGGAGATGGTAAGAAAATGCTGGACTGGGGCTGTTAGAGCACAGAGGTGAAGGTGAAGGACACAGGTCAGCCTGCTGCCCTCGTTCAGAGCCTGCCTTGCCACTTAACCAACAGTGCAACCTGAGGCAACTTGCTGAAACTCTCTGTGCCTTGATAATAATGGTGTTTGCCCCATTAAGTGAATTAATACAGCAGAATGTTGAGAATCATGTGTTTAAACATTAAATCATGTGTACATTTAAAAATGTACCCAAGATTTGTTTTAATCAGGTGTGGAAAGACACAGACACAGAAATGACTGTCATGGAGGAAGAAGATTATAGTCACAGATCCCTAGAAACAAGGAGGTCTGGCACATCATGCAGGGCCACATGAAGAAGCACCAGGGTTGGTCAGAGGCAGGAGTGAGGGGAAAATGTGGGCAAGAGCATCTACTATGACTGTCACAGTACGCAGGCTAATCAGGTTAAGGATTGGTTGGTTAGTTGAATAATTTCACCCCTCTCTGGGGCATAGGGACCATCTCTACTTATCTGGTACCTGGTCTTAGAGTGATTAGGGCTGGGGGTTAGTGGCCCAGAGTGTGAGATCTTGAGAATGGACGTAGTTGGGAATGTATAGCTCTGGACTGATTGGTTTGCACATGCAGAGTACACTTGTGGGTGAGTCCTTTATCATCTCTAAGAATTAACCAGAAGGTGGGTAGCATAGTTTCTGAGTAGTCTTTCTCCAGAGTCAGCATAGACCCCAGATATCAAAATAGCAGAAATACAGAAAATAAAAAGGCATGATTCATACACAGTGCCTGCACAGAGGAGGCACTTTATAATGTTAGCTTCATATTGGTTGTAGCTCTGTCACTCTGTGGGACCTTTGGCAAGTCATGGACTTTCTGTCTTAAATTTCTGCCAGATGAGGATATAGACACTGGCTACAAGAGGAAAAACTTTCCTGAGTTCAAAGTCAGGCCACCTGGCTCAGGTGGTTCAATCCATGAATATTCACTGATTTCCCGTAGGCAAACCACAGCTAGAACATGAATGCCCTGTCAGTTCCTATTAGAACAACAGCAAGAGCATGTCTGCTTTACCCACATGAGGCCTAATGTGTAGCAGCAGCTCAGTGAATGTTTGTTGAATGAGTAAATCAATTTGATTCTGTGACCTCAATGGAAATTAATAGAAATAGACTTTTTTTCCTTTTACATCATTTCCAAATATTGGGGGATTTTCTGGTTATTTTTTTATGATTGGTGTATAGCTTAGTTCTACTGTAGTCAGGGAACACATTGTGTGTGATTTCATTAGATGTGGTGAGACTTGCTTTATGACCCAGCTTAGGGTCCATTTGGGTAAATCTTGCATGTGGACTTGAAGCAAGTCTGTCTTCTGAGTCCAGTTGATAGAAACTTGTCAATTAGGTCATATTTGTTTATCATATTGTTCACTTCTTTAGTACAAGGATTTTTTGTCTGCTTCTCCTGATGAACAGTGTGTAATATCTCCCACTCTGATTACAGATTTGTCATTTTTTTCCTATTAGTTCGGTCAATATTTATTTCATACATGTGGAGTCTGCACATACAAACTGAGAAGAGTTAGTTAATATCTTCCTGATGGACTGACTCTTTCATCATCATAAGTTTTTGTCTTCAGTAACATTTTTTGTCTTAAAGTTGACTTTATCTTACTTTGTACCAACTTTTTTTGGATGAATGTGTGTGTGGTAAATCTTTTTCCATCCTTTTACTTTAAACCTCTTGGTCTTCCATAGGAAATAGAAAATACTGTTTTGTTAAATCCATTATGACAATCTTTGTCTTTTCATTGCAGTATTTTTTTTCATCTAATGAAATTACTGATATATTTGGTTTTAAATCCACCATCTTACTATTTTTTCTGTTTGTGACAGCTCTTCTATGTTACTTTTTCTCTGCTTTATTGCTCTAACTTTGGATTAATCAGGGTTTTTTAAAAAAATACTACCATCATTTCTCCCCTTTATTGCCATGTTCATTCTACTTTTTTTCTCTTCTTATGCTGATTACATAACAATTACAGTATGCCTCTAGCTAAGACTATTACGATTTGCTGAAGTCTAATAGAAAAGAGTACTTTCATCACTTCCCAGATAGTGCAAAAACCTTGGAACACTTCCATTTAATCCCCTTCTACCTTTTGTGCTGTTTTCACCATGGTATTTTTATTTATTTATTTATTTATGGCTGTGTTGGGTCTTCATTTCTGTGCGAGGGCTTTCTCTAGTTGTGGCGAGCGGGGGCCACTCTTCATCGCGGTGCGCGGGCCTCTCACTATCGCGGCCTCTCTTGTTGCGGAGCACAGGCTCCAGACGCGCAGGCTCAGTAGTTGTGGCTCACGGGCCTAGTTGTCCCGCGGCATGTGGGATCTTCCCAGACCAGGGCTCGAACCCGTGTCCCCTGCATTGGCAGGCAGATTCTCAACCACTGTGCCACCAGGGAAGCCCTCACCATGG
Source organism: Balaenoptera physalus (assembly GCF_965194825.1). Lineage (NCBI taxonomy): Eukaryota > Metazoa > Chordata > Mammalia > Artiodactyla > Balaenopteridae > Balaenoptera > Balaenoptera physalus. The sequence goes on along the minus strand of NC_138886.1, from coordinate 108,561,392 downwards.
TATTTTAATGACACATGTATTTTAAACCCCATAAGACATTATTATTTTACACAGTTGATCTTCATTCAGATTTACCTGCATAGCTTCCCCTTCCATTTCCTTCATTCCACATCTAGGATGATTTGTCCTGTGGTCTGAAGAACTCCCTTTAGTATTTTCATCTTGGAGAACTCTGATGACAAAGTCTATCCACTTTTTTTTTTTAAATAAATTTATGTATTTATTTATTTATTTTTGGCTGCGTTGGGTCTTCGTTGCTGCGCATGAGCTTTCTCTAGTTGTGGCGAGCAGGGGCTACTCTTCTTTGCGGTGTGCGGGCTTCTCATTGCGGTGGCTTCTCTTGTTGTGGAGCACGGGCTCTAGGCGCGTGGGCTCAGTAGTTGTGGCACGTGGGCTCAGCAGTTGTGACTTGCGGGCTCTAGAGTGCAGGCTCAGTAGTTGTGGTGCACGGGCTTAGTTGCTCCGCGGCATGTGGGATCTTCCCTGACCGGGGCTCAAACCTCTGTCCCCTGCATTGGCAGGCAGATTCTTAACCACTGCACCACCAGGGAAGTCCTCTCTCCACTTTTGTGAAAACCTTTATTCTCTCCAGGGGGTACAGAATTCTAGGCTGACTTTTTTTTTCAACGCTTTGAAACTGTCATGTGATTATCTTCTGTGTTTCCTTGTTTTTTGTTGAGAGGCCAACTGTTAGCCTTATTGCTGCTCCTTTGAAGGTAATGCTCCTCTTATACTCTGCCTGCTTGTAAGCTTTCCTCTTTGTCTTGGATTTTCCATGGTCTGATTTTGATGTGCCCTGGTATGGTTTTTTTTGTAAACTGTACTTCTTGGGCTTGATATCTTTCATCAGTTTCATATAATTCTTGGCCATTATCTTTTCAAATATTTCTTCCAGACGTTCCCTCTCTCCTCTTTTGGAATTTCAATTATACAGATGTTAGATCTTTCTAACACGTAGAATGTAACTCTGTCCTAACTTCTAGAGTTTAGCCCTTCAGGGACCCCTATCTGAAAGCCTGGGGCTATTTAACAGGACCCTTCCTCCTTCGCAGGCTCTGAACTCCAATTTTTGTGTCCTCAATACTGGGAGGATGCCTGAAGTTTTGCTTAGCTTCCCAGCCTGTTGGCAACTGCCTGGGAATTGGCAAGTGGCTTAAGGGGAAAAGGAGACACAAGTGTCAGGCTCACCTCGCTGTACTTCCTATCTCTCTGGATTCTTGAGTCCTTTCTGCCTTGATAGCTCTCCAGTGTCTTCAAGTACATGCTTTTAGTGTTTTACCTACCTTTTCCAGTTGTCCTTGGTGGGAAGGTTTATCTGTTACAAGCTAGCCTGCCGTAGCCAAAAACACATGGTACTGTGTGGAAATGACAAGAGATGGCTTCTGCCCCTGGGACTGAGGGTCCATTAAAGCCTGATATGACACTGGTATAAAGCACAAGCAGGATGCTATTTTAAAGAGAATCAGAGAAGACATTGATTCTGATTAGGAGCATCTGGGAAGCTTTCCTTGAAGAACAGGAAGGATTGTGACATACACTTTTTGGAGGGAAGGGGAGGCGTGGGGATGGAGCACATTGATCGAGGTGGGAAAACTTAAGCCAGTCTAGGCTGATACGGTTGGATGGGTGACACGTGAAGGGCTGGAGTGAGGGCAGGGAGAGAAGTTTTGGAACTGAAGCCAGGAACGTAGGTATGTTCCACCTTATAAAGGCATCTGTGTCCCAGGTGGAATTTGGACATTTTTAATATGTGATAGTGGATCATTGATGTTTTGGTAGCTTGGGGTTGACTACTTCTGGCTCTGCCTGCACGAACTGTGCAACCCCGGGAAGTCTAGCAGAAAAGTCCTCTCTCTCTGCTTCTTGATTTTCTCCCTCGTAGAGTAACAATCCTCATCCCTGGCTACTCCACCCATGTCTCAAGGTTCTAGTGAGGCATAGATGAGCTCGTGGACGCCAATGTGCTGGGACAGGAATGAAACGTGGCCAGGGCGGAGGAGGCGATGAGGGGTCCCTTCAGAGTCACGTACTAGCCTCTCAGGCTGTGGTCTGAAGAGGGCCGTTGCAGGAACCCCACAACTTCCTGGCCTTGTTTGTGAGTCACAGGATGAGGATGGCTGGATCTCCAGTGAACCAGAGGGCTTTCCGAAGTCCTCGGTCCTGACTGCCCCCCAAAGCTGTGGCATCTCTGCCCCAAAACCCAGGATGGGACCAGGCACTGCCTGGCCATCCCAACAGATGTGGAACTGCCTCTGTCCAAGTTAGATCATCCCTCCCAGGTGTTCTGGGCACTTATCTGGCCCTTCCTTGTTGGTGATGTGCCATGAACTGAGGCATGCAATTGGCCTAACCCTCTGTACCTGGTTAATAGAGAATGTATGATGCGCTGCTGTAGCTTTCACCTGCTGGTCCTGGTTTCCTATGGGGGCCCCGTCTTCCAAGTCTACTTCCTCTTCCATGAAACACACCTGCAGTCCTTTAAGACAGTCTTCCTAGCTCTCTGAATTATGGAAGGATCGAGGTACATGAACTAAGTCTTTATTTCCCGCTCTAGGACCTCATCCTGGAATTCTTAGAGGTAGGCTCTACCTGGGTACGGTGACCACAATCTTGAAAATAGAAAAATTTTAAAAATTTATTTAGCAAATGCTCCTGTAGGGCTTATGATGTACCATTCATTTAATCCTCATAACAATTCTGTGAGCTAGATATAATTATCATACCCATCTTATAGATACGAAACATCAAACAGCAGAGAGAAGTTAAGTATTTTGCCCAAGGTCACACAGCTAGTCAGTATGAGAATGAGAATGCAAACCCAGACTGTCTGGCTCCAGAGCCTGTGATCCCCCTCCCCCTCACTCTGCTGTCCTGCTCTCCCTTGCCTGATATGGGCCACTCAGCCCCTCTCCTGTTTGGTACAAAGAGCTTTATGCCTCCCCTCTGTGCACAGAGCGGGCGGAACTCAGCCCCCAGCAGCCCTCAGGGACGTAAACTATATAAAGGGATGGAATTGTCGCCTGGGCATCCTTGGCTTCCCCAAGCGCTAGAGCAGTGCCTCAGGACTGCTCTCTGGGGCTACTCCACAGTTCAGCTAAGGACAGGCCCTGCGTAAGAGCTGTTTAAGGGGCTTTACCTCTGACCTCCTCGTTCAGTGGTCTCAGCCGTCTTGAGGTCCAGAGTATAAAACATAATGAGATCTGGGGTGTGGGTGGGCAGCATGTCGGGGTATCCGGAGGCCTGGAGCCTGAAAGCAGAGCTATAGGAAGGTTCAGGTATGTGCGCAGCCCGTGAGCAAGTAAAGGTGGAGACTCAAAGCCTCGTAGTGTTATTCTCAGCACCCAGAAGATGCCGTTTCCATCCAGGTCAACTAACGTCCAGAGGGAGGAAGGCCACCTTACCTGGGAGTACCCGAGCCCTCCTCAACATACACTGTCACATCTGCATTTCTCCAGCCACTTGGTACCTGGAACCAAATCACCTTTTCATTCCATAAACATGTCTTCCAACCTATCATGCTTACTCTGGAGAAGCCAAAGAAGGATGAGAAACAAGTCCTGCCCCTAAGCAGTTTGTAACCTCTTTGGGGATATGAAGGTGTCTGGGAGGGGTGAGGAGAAGGTCTAGATAATAAGCCCGCCTTGGAAGGAAGTCCCTGGGGGCTGCTTCAGTAGCCCACTGGAGGGCAATCTCTAGATCCATCCATGTTGCTGCAAATGGCATTATTCCGTTATTTTTTAGGGCTGAGTAATACTCCATTGTATATATGTACCACATCTTCTTTATCCATTAATGTGCATAGTCTTTTTTAAAAAAACTCTGCTCAAATGGGGGCTTCCCTGGTGGTCCAGTGGCTAAGACTCCGTGCTCCCAATGCAGGAGGCCCGGGTTCAATCCCTGGTCAGGGAGCTAGATCCCACGTGCCGCAACTAAAGGCCCCACATACCGCAGCCAAGATCCCATGTGCCACAACTAAGACCCAGCACAGGCAAATAAATAAATAAATATTTACCAAAACAAAACAAACAAACAAACAAACTCTACTCAAGTGAAGTCTAAGTGTGCTCTGTTTCCTGCCAGGAGTCATCCTGGAAAAAAGCATTTCAAAGATCTGGGAAGGTGGTGGGCAAAGAGGTAGGACTTCCCAGACCTGTCTAGCTGAAGCATAAGATGAGAGAAGAGAAGAGGTTGGAATCCAGAATGAGCTTTCAATCCTAAGCAAAAGAGTACGAAATCACTGGCCGTTTCCCAGATGTCTGTAACCCGAGCCTCTCCTCTCTTCCAGGAAACTCCTGCCATCCCTCCTGAGCGCCAAGTGGCCCCCTCCATCAGGTCTTCCAGCCCGAGGACAGGGATGGGGAGACACGGAGGCTCCCGCCTTTGCCGCTGTCTGTCTGTGCTCGCCCTCCTGCCCGCCCTGAGCCTGGCGCAGTACGAGAGCTGGCCCCACTACCCCGAGTACTTCCAGCAGCCCGCCCCGGAGTACCACCGGCCTCAGGTGCCCTCCGACGTGGTCAAGATCCAGCTGCGCCTGGCGGGCCAGAAGAGGAAGCACAGCGAGGGCCGGGTGGAGGTGTACTACGACGGGCAGTGGGGCACCGTGTGTGACGACGACTTCTCCATCCACGCTGCCCACGTCGTCTGCCGGGAGCTGGGCTACGTGGAAGCCAAGTCCTGGACCGCCAGCTCTTCCTACGGCAAAGGGGAAGGTAAACCGCTCCGCGCTCGGGAACGGAGCACTGGGATCACCTGGAGAGCCTGGGCACAGGCTTCTAGGGGGATAGCCTGGCGAACGGAGCTGCAGTTACTGTCAAGTAGCAATTCCTGATCATACGCCATCTGGGCAGCCGCCGTGCCTGTGCTGGAAGGTGGGAGCGGAGGGGTGCCAGGGAGGGGGACGGTGACCACCGGTCCTGCGTTGCCCAGGACTTCCTGGTTTTAGCACACAAAGCCTGGCAGCCTGGGAAGCTCCTCGTCCTGGGAAACCAGGCTGGTTAGTGACCCTAGGGAGCAGCTGAAGTCAGTCTGTGGTCACCTCTTGAGCCCTGTGCCCTGCCTGGGGCTGCGTCAGCCAGGGGGAGATGGTGCCTTTCTTCCGCCCCCTGGAAGGAGTGCCTTTTGCTCTTTGTCACAAAGGCTGCCCAGAGGCTAGTGTCCCCTGACTCTTCCGCCCTTCTGTCCCGGTAGAGTTCACGCTTTTAATACCAACATGCTGTTCCGGGCTTGGCCAGGACAGGAACCGAGTTGCTTTGGGTTTTTCACTTTGATTGGCTTCTTCTTTCCTCCCTTTTTAAGTCAATACACTGAAAAAAAAATTGGGGGGGGGGTAATTTTGAGAGAGGGCAGGTGTTGGAGCCCAGAACCTTGGGCTTAGTCCTGTGTCGACCTATCTATATGCTTTGTGGGAAGACATTTATCCTCCTTGCCCTCAGTTTCCTAATCTGGAAATTAGGCTCTCTAAGAACTCTTGAAACTGTCATAGTCTGTGGTCTTAAATAAGAAAGTAGATAAGGGTCAAGGACATTATTTAAAAATAAAATCTGGACTTCCCTGGTGGTGCAGTGGTTAAGAATCTGCCTGCCAATGCAGGGGACATGGGTTCGATCCCTGGTCCGGGAAGATCCCATATGCCGCGGAGCAACTGAGCTCGTGTGCCACAACTACTGAGCCTGCACTGTAGAGCCCGCGAGCCACAACAACTGAAGCACGCATGCCACAACTGCTGAAGCCCCAGTGCCTAGAGCCCGTGCTCCACAACAAGAGAAGCCACCGCAATGAGAAGCCCACGCACCACAATGAAGAGTAACCCCCAGTCACCACAACTAGAGAAAGCCTGTGCAAAGACCCAACGCAGCCATAAATAAATAAATAAATAAAATAAAATAAAATAAAATAAAATAAAATAAAATCTCCAGCTGGAGTGCTCCTCCTTGGGTTAGTAAAGCAAAAGCAGCTCTTCCACCTGGCCAAGCAGCTACACAGGTGTCAGCGTGGGCCTGGCTGCTGGAATCAAGCAGAGGTGCCCAAACTCTCACCCTGGATAAACGGATTAGTGCCACACCAACGGCATAGAATCCCCTGGGGTGCTATCCCATGATGTTCAGAATTAAGGTCTGCGCTGGAATCTAGGACTCTGTAACTTTTGGAAGCCTCCCAAGTGGTTGTACATGTAGCCAGGTTTGGGAGTCACTGAAATAGATCATTATTATGGTCCCTTCCAACCCTTGCTTTTGGTTATTCTAGAAATTATAGGAGAAGGAAATAGTATCTCATACATGTCTCACCTCTGTGTAATTGAATACGTCTTTTTGGAATAACAGGATCAAGACACGGCAGTTAAAGTAAAATGTTCTCTGAAGCTGGCTCTGGGTTCCTTACTATGACATGAGTAAAAGCAGCACAGATGAGTTAGCATACGCTGTTTTAAAACCCATTTGCTGTCTTTGTTACAAAAACTCTGGACACTTCTCCATCCTTTCACATCTTCCTTTATTCTGCTAGCTGAGTGTTCTGGGGGTAACATCAGATTTATGTTTTCTATTCCAGGCTCTCTAAGCCTAATTATTTTATAACAAGTATTTCCCAATGACTTTGGGGTTTTTCTAGTGACATCTTTATTTTCTTTCTACCCAAACTTAAAATGTACCTGTCATCAGGTAAGATGGATATGGCTTTTCCCCATCCCAGGTTCACCTGCTCAGGAGCAGGCATGGGGGTGCTGGAGAGGTGAGTTAGCCTGGCTCAAACTTTGCCATCCAAGGATGATGAAGGGAGAAAAGTTCACAGGAGTAGAGGGAATTTTCAAGGGAACGATTAAAATCGCGGTCCATGAAGTCCACACTGGGTAAGTAGGAAGGTACTCCATGGAGCCGTTGAAGGACTGGGGAAAGCTGCTAGGATCGATGGATTGTGGGTTGAGATTGCAGTACTAGAATGAATGTGCTAGAAAGATGGAGTTGTAGGTGCAGATGCACAGCAGAAGTGTTGAAATGGAGATTGGGGAGGGAGTGCAATTGTTTGTAATGTCAGGGTCTAAGCTATGACCATGGATGCTAGCTGATGTAGGGTGGAGGAGAGTCATTGGAGGGAGGAGGTATAGTAACTTAGAGTATTGGAAGGGTCCCCTCTGGGGCTATTGAGACCATCGAGACTTAGGAAAGAATAAGTACCAAAGAGAGGAAGGGAGAAACTGATGCTAAAAATTTTAACTGTCATGTCTCTAGGACTTTAAGGATTATGCTGTCTATGTAAAGTGGTACTTGGTTTATCATGAGAGACCCTTTAATGTAAAATGTATTTGAATCTCATCAGCATCAGCTTAGGATTTTTAACACTGGGTACAAGGGGGGCACTCAGTAAATGTTAATCAACTGATTCAGTTTGATTTGGAAGGCAGCTATGCTCACCACGATACCACCGACGCTGATTCAGTTTGACTTTGAAGAATATTAAAAACAGTTGGCATAGTGACCAGTGCCCTGGGGTGTGCTCCGATGGGGTTTAGTCGGCTCTGTGGCTGAACTGGAAACACTGGAGGTGAACCTGTGAGAGGCCACCCGCCCAGGAGTGCCACCGTCATCAACTCCTCTGAAGTTCAGGCTGTAGTAAGGAAGCTGGGGAGAACATCCATGGACCTTCTAGGTTTTCCAGCCTAGGCTTTCAATAGATCTTTTCTCCCAAAACATCTCTGAGCTCAGAGAAATCATGGGCCCTTTTAGAAGGTTCTAGAGGGGACAGCTGCCCCATTTCTCACCTTCTGGATGGCCTCACGGGCACCCGAATCTCAGATGGTTGCTCTCCTTTGCCTGTCCTCAGATCTGAGGTTAGATGTGATTCCCCCTCACCCCCTCGTTCTTCAGATCAGAGTGACAAAGCCAGCAGATGACCACAGTGGGGTCCTGAAGCTCCTAAGTTGAATGATTTCCATTGCCCCAACAGCCCTGGGGAATACTGGCATTCAAATAGAATTTTATTTATGATGCTTATCCTCCAAATGGTCTGTTAACTTGTTTGTACATCTCTTCTCCTTTCATCAGGGGAAGCATTTCTTGGACTAAATGAGTGGAAAGAGTAAAAATGAAGTTTTGCTTCGGATTGGCATATTGCATCCAAAGTTTGAGCCCCATCTGTGTCCCTAGTGCAACTTTCCTAGCAGCTCTGAGACGGCATGTACTGAACTGTGTCCAGAACCACCCCGCATTCCAACAGCAGAATAAGAGCTGGTTGCTTTGGAATCAGAACCGTCTAGTTGTTAGGCATTAAGCATACAGGGAAAAAAAATGTCATGAAATCAGGCCAAGTTAGTTTATCATGCCTGCATCTGGGGCTAAGTAGAATTTTACATTTCCACTATCTAAGAAAGTAACTGGTGGGAATGCCTAGAGGGTAGAATTATTGGGGGGTGAATTGAAGCTTCTTAAGAAAGCAGCTCTTTGGGATAATAGTTCCCATTAGCGCTCCAGGGTGCTAATTTCAAATCTTCCTTATCAAAAAGTAAAGCAGGCCCTGGGGCATCTGTTTTGCAGCTCTCCCTGCTGCTTTTAGCTGTGTGCTGTCCTGTTTGCCATCTCCTTAGCCAGGGTGGTTTCTCTCACTGCAGATGGAAATAGGGCTCTGTTTCTTTTCACCATCTCTGTCCATTCAGCAGCTTTGCTACAGAATGTTCCAAAGAAGAGGCCCCGCTTCAAACGTGGAGGGTCTTTTCCGTTGCTAGTACTTAGCAAGACAAACATTGGTTTGTTGTTGAAACAGCAATCGATTAGGGAGCATATGTTTCAGTGGAGCTTGATGGCTTGGAAACGAGGCCAAACTGAGAAACCAGTTGGAAAACCTCAGCCCAGATGTTTTCAATAAGCCCTTTGTTCCCCTCAGTGCGTCTGAGGTGCTCTCCTTTGAGCCCTGAGCAGCCATCTGTTGTAGCAGACATGTCTCAGCGGGGCCTCGAAGTCAGGAGACTGGCCCCGGGTCCCCTCTGACCTTGAAGAACCTCAGATTCTCCTTGATTTTTCTCATCTTTACAATGGGAGTGTTTTTATCTGCTTTTTCCTTGCATCATGGAAACGACAGAATTCATTGTTTTTCTGACTTACTGGAAGGAGGAAGGAGAAAGGGAAGGTGAGCACATACTAGGCACATATATTATCTCATTGAATCTCCATGGCGACCTATTTGTTGGTATCATTATTTTCACTTGAGAATGGGCTTGGTGAAGTAGTTGACCCAGTCACGTGGTGCCCAAGCCTGAGGCAGACAGAATTTGAACCTAGGTTTTCTGACTCCATTATACTATAGAGCAGGGGCCCCCAGCCCCCAGGCCATGCACCGGTACCGGTCCGTGGCCTCTTAGGAACCAGGCCACACAGCAGGAGGTGAGCAGCAGGTGCGCGAGTGAAGCTTCATCTGCTGCTACCCGTGCTCCCCATCACTTGCATTACCGCCTGAACCATCCCCCGCCCCGGAAAAATTGTCTTCCACGAAACCAGTCCCTGGTGCCAAAAAGGTTGGGGACCGCAGTACTAGAGTCCTCCTGGAGTCCTGAGGAAAAGGAGAGCTTTGACTTTGTTTCCTTTCATTGTGTAGTAATACTAATAAAACTCACTACTTGAAAACCCTCTAGCACTTAACATTTTTTAAAAATTTTAATTGTGGTAAAATACATGTAGCATAAAATGTGCCATCTTAACCATTTTTCAGTGTAGAGTTCAGTAATGTTAAGTACATTCATGCTGTTGGGCAACGCATCTCCAGAACACGTTTCATCTTGCAGATCTAAAACTCTATACCCATTAAATAACCGCTCCCCAACCCCCCTCCCCCAGCCCCTGGTAAACACCATTCTACTCTCCGTCTCTATGATTTTGACTACTCTCAGTACTTTATATATGTGGATTCATACAGTATTTGCCTTTTCGGGACTATTTCACTTAGCATAATGAACTCAAGTTTCATCCATGTTCTAGCATGTCAGAATGCCATTCCTTTTTAAGGCTGAATAATATTCCAGTGTATGTATAGACCACAATTAGTCAGTGGACACCTAGGTTGCTTCTACATTTTGGCTATTGTGAATGATGCTGTAATGCATATGGGTGTACTGATATCTCTTTGAGACCCTGCTTTCAATTCTTTTGGATATATACCCAGAAGTGGGAATTGCTGGGTCATATGGTAATTCTATTTTTAATTTTTTGAGGAACCACCCTACTGTGTTCTACAGGGGCTGCACCATTTTGATAGGGATAGAGTAAGCTAATCCAATAGTTTAAAAATCCCGCTAAGATATCATGGACAGAGAGGGAACTTTGGGAGACCCCTGTAAGTTAATGATCACTCAAGAAAGCAGGCTTGCTTAGCAATAAAACCATGCAATAGAAGCACGAGACAGATCTCAAGACAATAAAACAATGGTAGGAAAATGACACCTGTATCCTGCCACTGAGGTCAGTAAGTTAACAATTCCTAGGACATGTTCCTCTGCACTCACTAAAAACAAAAATACAGGAGAAAGATGACATTCCAAAGTAGAAGAACCTCATTATGCTGAAACCTGAGATGATTTACCTTATTTTAGCATAGATTGCCACCTTTTTTGCTAATTTCCATAGCGCCATGACAGTCCTAGTTGGGCCACAGAGGGACAAAAAACTCCCCCTTCCACCCCGATGTGGAGGAGGAGCTGATGATGGAAGTCTGACGTCTACTCGAGAATGAGGAAGAAGGTGGTCTTCTACCCCTCCCCACTTTTCCTTTGATTATAAAAATGTAGTTCACCCAGCTCTTGGGGCAGCGCTCCCTTGCCTACCTGCTTGTATGTCTCACAAGCGTCCTATATTATTAAATCCACCTCTTACCTATCACTTTTCAGCAAGGCTGAATTCCTTCTGTGCCAAGACATAAAGAACCTGAGCTCCACCGAGCCCTGAGACGTGGTCTGTGGTTTCAGTGTTACATTCCTGCCAACAGTGCACAAGGGTTCCAATTTCTCCACATCCTTGCCAACACTTACTATTTTCTGTTGTTGTTTCTGTTTTGATAGTAGCCATCCTAAGGGGTGTGAGATCGTGTCTCATTGTGGTTAACCCTCTAGCACTTTGCACTCAGAATTCCCCACTTACTGCAAATCAGGTAAATGCACAGGAGGTGAGCAGAGTCCCACTCCCTCCCAGGCAGATTGCCCAGCTAGAAACCAGCCCTGCCTTCACCTGACGTGAGGAAGGGGCTCTGTGGGTTAGCCTAGCTGGGCCATCTCTGAATCAGTGGATGGGAGACATCAGGAAGTGGAAAGAGCGCTGAAAGGACCAGGGTTCTGGGTTCAGGAAGGTGGCCTTGCACGATGAGTTGCCTTCTCTGAGCTTGTGCCATAGTCAACATAAGTAAAATCATCACCATCATCATCATCGTTACCATTTTTTGAGTAACTATGGACCAATGATAAATTAGGCACATGTCATGTATTATCTCTAATCTGCACACGCCCCTGTCATTCGAGTGTCATTATTATCCCCCACTTTACCGATGAGAAAAGGGAGCTTTGATCAGGGTCATACAGCTAAGTGGCTGAGCCAGAATTCGTATCAAACAGCTTAGTATCCAAAGTCCCTGTTCTTCCCATTACACCACGTGCCTTCCGGGCTTAAATCTGATTTCTACTCTAATCATGTTCAATCTGTCACATCCCTAAATCACATCTCTCTGGCAAGGGAATCCAGATGGTCTAGAAATGTATGCAATATCTCAACACACTGACCAATTGATGACCACACACAGCTGCCAAAATTAGGGAAAAACTCTCTTTCCATGTACGCCCTTGGTGCCCCCAAAGACTCAAACCTACTCTGACGTGGAGCTTGGCTTCTCTCTTCTCTGCTTCCTTAGGGCCCATCTGGTTGGACAACGTCTACTGCACCGGCAATGAGGGGACCCTCGCAGCCTGCTCCTCCAATGGCTGGGGCGTCACTGACTGCAAGCACACGGAAGATGTGGGTGTGGTGTGCAGTGACAAAAGAATTCCTGGGTTCAAGTTTGACAATTCGCTGATCAACAGCATAGAGGCAAGTCATGTGCTCTTTTTTTTTTAATTGAAGTGTAGTTGATTTACAGCGTTGTGTTAATTCCTGCTGTACAGCAAAGTGATTCAGTTATACATATATACATTCTTTTGTATATTCTTTTCCATATGGTTTATCACAGGATATTGAATATCGTTCCCTGTGCTATACAGTAGGACCTTGTTGCTTATCCATCCCATATGTAACAGTCTGCATCTGCTAATCCCAAACTCCCACTCCATCCCTCCCTCACCCTCCCTCTCCCTTGGCAACCACAAGTCTGTGAGTCTGTTTCTGTTTCGTAGGTAGGTTCATTTGTGTCATATTTTAGATTCCACATATAATTGATATCATGTGGTACTTATCTTTCTCTTTCTGACAAGTTCATGTGCTCTTGATGACTCCTTCATGTGAATGTTTTCCTTCTTCCATGTATCTCACTTCTCACCTATGATTCCGAGAAGTGTGTGTGATCACTTTTGTGGCAGGTGGGGGGACCTAAACCAATTTCACTTGGTGCCAGGGCAGTTGAGGAAGGATTTCTGGAGAAGAGGCTGCTATCAGTGGGGAAAGGGCATTCCAGACACAGAGAACGACTTGGACAAAGACACAAAGGCATGGAGGTGTGAACTGGGGATGAGCAGGTCGGTACCACTCAAGACTGTAAATTATGAATGTGGAAATAGTATGAAATGAAGCTAGAAAGGCCTGTGCTATGTACAGGAGCTTGCCCTTTGGACTAAGAAGGTGTATCAGCTAGCAGCGGCAGTGTAACAAATTATCCCACCCCCCTCATATTTTGCAACAAACATGGATTATCTTGAATAGCTTCTGAGGGTCAGGAATCCAGGAGTGGTCAGCCAGTTCACTCTGCTCAGAACATCTTATGAGGTTGCAGTCATGCTGTCAACTGGAGCTGGGGACTCCTCTCCCAAGTTGACTCCTGTGGTTGTCGGCAGGTTTTTGCTTCCTTCTGGCTGTCAGCTGGAGGCCTCTGGTCCTCTCCACACAACCTCCCATTAGGCTGCTTGAGTGTTCTTAAGACATGGCAGTTGTCTTTCTCTAGAGTGAGTGACTCAAAAGAGAAAGAGAGAGGGAGCAAAATATGGAAGCTGCATCTTTCATAACCTCATCTCGGAAGTGATGGGCCATCATTTCTGCTGTATTCTATTGGTCACTTAGACAAACAGTATCCATTGTGGGAGGAGATTACCCAGAGGTGTGACTACAGAAGGTAGTGGTCATTTAGGGTCATCCTGGGGACTGGCTGCCATAGGACAGTTGTCCCAGATCTAGCTGGGGATCAGAATCACTTTTATTTTATTTTTTTAAAATTTATTTATTTATTTATTTATTATTATTTATTTATTTATTATTTATTAATTTTTATTTATTTATTCATTCATTTATGTCCGTGTTGGGTCTTCGTTGCTGTATGCGGGCTTTTCTCTAGTTGCAGTGAGTAGGGGCTACTCTTTGTTGCGGTGAGCAGACTTCTCATTGCAGTGGCTTCACTTGTTGCAGAGCACGGGCTCTAGGCGCGCAGGCTTCAGTACTTGTGGCTCGTGGGCTCTAGGGCGCAGGCTCAGTACTTGTGGCACACGGGCTTAGTTGCTCCGCAGCATGTGGGATCTTCCTGGACTAGGGAACAAACCTGTGTCCCCTGCATTTGCAGGCAGATTCTTAACCACTACGCCACCAGAGAAGTCTCCAGAATCACTTTTAAAATGCACTGGCACCTCCTCCCAGACCTCCTGAATGAGAGTCTCCCACTCTGGGACCAGGTTATTTTTTTTAAGCTCTCTCAGATGATTCTGATGTTGCCAGCCTGACCGAAGTCAGCATTTGGGAATGGCAAAAGGACTTGTGACCCTCGTACATTTATGGCTAAATTTCAGATTGATCTTTTCAACAAGTTCTCCAGCCAGAAAACAAAATGAACAAACATATAATGCACTCCTCTTGTGTGCAACATATGTGGGGCTTAGGACAGGGAGATGAGGCAGCCAAGACACCCTCCTCAAGGGGACTCCAAGCCCCAAGGGGATGTTGGATCTGCCATGAATCCAGGCCAAGGAGCCTTCACTGTTCTTTAGCCTCCAGCTGGCCTCAGGACTAATGCTGAGGAGAGGTGACTCTTGAAATTGCCCTATTTGGGCTCCAGAGGAAGTTCTCCCCAGACTGTGGTCTTTACATTTTCCTCCCATGACTCACTCTGTCCCAGTCTTTCTCATATGCTCCAAGAGCACACTGAGTATGCTGGGAACTGATCCAAGCCTGCATGATAGTGTGGAAAAGGATTCCCAGCCTTCTCTCAGCTGGCAGCATGAGACCACCTCTAGTTGACACTCTTCAAATGCTGCTATTTTATTTGGGATAACTACAAGAGATGGTTACAGAGTTGATGTACTTTATTTAGTCTTCCAGTTCCTGATGACAACTTTGCTTTACCATGAAGCTTATAATTTGGAGGGTAGCCTTATCCAGTCCAGTTTCACACCTTCCATCGCCACTCTTTATAACCTCATATGAAATAATTAGCACCCACTCATAGGTATCTCATCTTTCCAATGTTGGAAGCTCCAAAGGGCAGGGCTTACATCTAATTCACCATCGTATCCAATAAAAATAATGCTGGGTATCTAATGGGAACAATATCTCCAATTCCCAAATTTTCTTCTTCCCAGAAATGAAAACCAAAGATCATTCTCCACTTGGGTGAAGAACATCCTAGGATAAAATATCAAACTAAACAGTGATGAGAAATGCGTAGAAGCAAATCATTCCTTCATAGTATTGCCCTGCCTAATGAACATATGTGTGACATCTTTGAGTTTTTTTTGGGGGGGGGGGCGTCCACAGAAATTTTTTAGTAGTAATTGGATCTAACAGTATTATAATTCTACTGAACAAGTTAAATCAGGGATCTCTAAATTTTGGAATCCCAGTATTAATCAACTACAAATAAATATTAGCCCATATCTATCACCAATGACTGAGATGTTTCTTTCTAATGAATTGACCATTACATTTCCAAAGTTCTGAAATGGCCAACAGACCATAGAAAGACACTTCTTTAGGCTCCTGCTTGAAACCAACAGCTTCAGCAAACTGCTGGCCTTGATTCAGGGCCAAATGTGTGTCATTGTTAATGGGCTTTTGCTCATCCTACAACCTCAGGATAATCCACATGGATTGTCAAGCAAAGATCCAGGCTTCTGGGCATCAGAAAGTCACTGATAGCTTGAATCAAAGGAAGGTGGGCCAAAATGTTTGTGGGTTTTGGATTGGGAAAATGAGAAGGCTCATCTGTCACTAGAAAAAAAAAAAAAGGTTCTGGCAAAGGACTCTGTGAAGGGCACTTCAACAGAGAAATGTTTATGGAATAGCTCTATGGGCCAGTTCTACTGCTTAGCATTTAAAGGGGAAATAAGATGGGTCATAGAGAAAGCAGAACCTTAATTGGGTGGAATAGGCAGAAAAATGACTGGAAAAAAATATGTTGGCGAGAACTTTCTTATTCTGGAAGGGCTGAGATTCTGTGATAGGAAAGCTTAGTATCTACCTTTATTCTGGACATTTGTTGGAGGCCTGCTGTACACACATCATGGTCTGGGACACCACTGGGGAAAGTAAACATGACCCTTGTCCTCTAACCCTTATAACCCAAGAAGACAAGATGCATGCCTCGGGGAAAGTTGGAAGATCATTCCAAGGCAAGGAGCCTAGGTCCTAAATGAGATTACAGTAGCCCAGAGAGGGCTAGCTGAGGGGAGTCTGGTTTAAAGGGCTGGATAACTTCCGCAGCCTCTAAGCTTTGTATTTTCCTAGAAGGCCTCCCTCTTGCTGTCATACGAATCATACTGGTTACCATGGACCAGACTAGAAGCTTTCCTGTCTAGCCAGGGATGCTGTGGAAATTTTTCAGTTGATGAGTAGTGCCCTGTAATCTCTGCCCTTTGGTATCTGCTAAAAGTAGGTCATCAACAGGCCTAGATCTCAGGGTGTCTGACGAGAACCTCGGAGAGTTACCAGAAGATTCTTCCATCCAGGACTTTGTGGCTCAAGCTCATGCGTACGGGCAGGGTTGGCCCGATGCGTAGGGAGCCACCCAGACCACCTACCAGGAATATTTGTGGGATGTGAAAAGTTTCTCCGAAACACCTCGTGTAATAGCTGTGTCAGTAGCTTAAGTCATGGAATCACTCGTCTTGGCTAGAGAAATGTCCCCTGTTAGATGTGTGTGGACCACAGGAAGACATGTAGGTTTGGTGGACATGCAGCTGGGGGGGGAGTCGTGACTCACGATACCCAGAACTGCTGATTAATTCACGTGAACACAGTGGATGGTCTCTACTGGTGTAGCCCAGGGCTCCGCTCTGCCTTTCCGCCATGTATCAGAAATTTGCATGGAGATTAAAATGTATACTGATAATATTTATAGGAGACACAAAACTAGGAGGAATTGCTGGGATAAAACATCATGGAGTGAGATTCAGAAAAACCTCAGGAGGTTGAAATAATAGACCCAAACTGGTACATGTTAGGGATGAATATAAGGTCCTATATCAAGGTTCATGGGGGGGCGGGGGGCGGGAGCGGGGAATAGCTAAAGAGTAAAAGCCAGGGAAAGTGACTGAAAACACTGATTATATTTAAAAGATCCCTGAAGGGAACTGGTTGCCTAAAAGCTCAGTATAAGCCAAAGGTATGGTATGGCTGCTAGAAAAGTGAATGTAAACTGATACACTGGGGGAAGACTTATTTCCCTAAACTCCTTGCTTTTTGGACCAAGAACTAAGTGCAGTTCTGGGGTCATCTCTTAACTGTGTCTCCCAGAGGAGGGACAAGCCGAGTGGAGACAGGTCTGGAAGCCACATCATATGAAGAAATGAAGATGCTGTGTCAAGAAAAGAGATAGGGGGGTGGGGGGAGACATGTCCGTTCTCTTCAACTATTGAAGTGCTACCATGGAGAAGAGTGTGATTAATGCTAACTTCCAGAACTAAGATGGATGGGGAGGGATTGGGATGTAGATTTCAGCTCCGTGTGAAAACTCTTTAAGGCTGAGTGATGGGGCTACACATTTCAACACAGTCTGAAGACTCTATAACACAGGGGATGGGGCTTACCTGTTAGAGGTGAGCTCCTTGTCACTGGAGTAGCTCAAGCAGGAACTGGATGACCTCCTGCCAGGAATATCACAGCCAGATCCCAACATGGGAAGGACACAGGACGAGGTGATTACCAAGTTCTAAGATCCCTTGTTTCTCTGCATCTATGAAAACGCACCCAGCCCACACAGGGGGTGCACACTAGCTATTGGCAGTGCCCACCATTGTGTGAATTGGGGTCATGCATCTTACACACACACACACACACAAGGGATGCCAGCTAGTGTGTGTGCTCGGGATCTCTCTCTACCGCTTCTCTGGCCCGTCATGACTTTGGCCTTGAAAGAAGACACTTTTCACCCGCACTCTTCCACATCAAAGTGAAAATTAAAGCCCCACTCCTCTCAACTTCCCCCGGTTGGGGGCCCATAAATTCAAAAGCAGCCAAGAGTGAAGTGTCAGTTAATACCTTCTCTGTGTCTTGTGACCCCAGATATAAACAATTAGGCTAGTGAAGGTCATGAAGAGACACCCCATCTCTTCTCACCCTTATTTTGAAAGGGTGAAGCCGGGTTCTATAATATCCACCCTCGTTGATGCCTGGAGACTGGGAACAGATCACAGACCATTATAGGTGACCCTCACAGGCTTGTGCCTTCTCCGGAGCACACTGGAATTCCCCAAGCAGAGAGTGGAAGAAAACTGCATCCGTCTAGACCAAGTTCATCCCACTCTGGGATGCCAGAGGCATGAGTCACTAAACCCTGGGGCCTGAATGATGGAATTTCACTGGATGAGGTAACTGTGCTTCCGTGGACTCCTACATCTGCTTGGGGCATCCTCGGGGGCCCCTTGACACTTCATAAATTCCCTTCTATAGGACGGAAAAAGTGCCTCTTCTTCAGATGAATGACCCCACCAAAGAACAGTTCACAGGTTTGGCCCCTGAGCTCCCTGTTGGCCAGAGCACAGAGCGAGTCCACTCTTTTCTTTAAGATGAGTGGGTTGAATTCAATCCCTTCCAGCTATGAAGTCTGTAATCCAGAGTGGCAGTGGTTTCTCCATCAGAATGGCACAGCACACACTCATTCTGTAAGGGGGAAAATCAGACGATTTCTGGAAAAGTGCTTTGCAGACTATAAAGTGTTACAAGAGATTCGCCTTAACACTGATTCACCAACCTGGGTTCATTTCATCCAGAAAATTAACCGAGCAGGGTCTCCGTTCTCCCCTTTTCTGTGGTCTAAGTTTTAGACCCCAGAGTGGAAGGCAGGACCCCTGAGTTCTGGTCCCCTTGGAGCCTGAGACTTGCAGCTGTATGTCCAGAGGGACTGACCCTTCTTGGGTCTCTGGACACCTCACTGTAGAACAGCATTTTCCGCAGGAAAATGAGTCTTGGGCCAATTCTCAAAACCTTCTTCAAAAGAGGGAAACAGGAGCAAATAATAAAATGTAAAATATTGTTAGTTTCAAGTGAATAGATCTTTTTTAAACCTAGAAAACAGAGCTCCAACCGAACCTCCCAGGAGTTCAGAGGCTCTTAAATCAAGAGACTTTGTTTCCTGTCTGTGGCGGTGGACAAGTTGGAAAAAGCATTAGATAAGGAGAGATTACAAATCCAGATGCCCTTGTGAACAGCCCTCTCTGCACTGGCTCTTTTGCACATTGCTAAGTCATGTGCTCATAGAAAGGCTCGTGGCTGAGGCCGTGTACTGTCAGGTCAGGGAACATATGGATCTTTTCCTTTCTTCACCTTCTCACCCCACCTTCTACTCTACCCATTTTTTTAAAGGCTCTTTTGCAAAAGCAGTTAGGTTCCCAGAATTGATTGGAAATCCCCCGGCTGTGAGATTTAGGGGTGGCCTATCCTCCGAGGGGCCCCGGAGCCCCAATTTCTCCTTTGTGACAGCAGGCAGCCCAGGCAGTCTGGAGGGACCAGGAGAGGGAAGATGAGGGTGGAGCCAGGAGAAGGGTATTCACTTCCAACGGTGGGGAGAATCCGGTACCCCTCCCCTCTGCTCCCTCACCTCCTTCTGGAGGGGCGCTGAGACCTGAAAAAGCTCTTTCTTCTCCTCTTAACCACAGGGATGGAGGCTGCTGTGAATTTTTTAAATTCCAGAAGTCCAGGTTTTTATTAGCCACAGTTAGCTGCCAAATGCTTCAAGGTTTTCCCCTCAGCAGCAGCCTTATCACCCCAGCATCTGTGGGGGGCTCTTAGGGGTGGAGGCATGGAGCCTGAAAGGGAGTAATTAACTCTAGAAAGGTCCTAACACTTCCCGGCCAGGAGTTTCGATACACCACACCCCCCAAGAGGATGTTCAGTGTGTTACACTGGGTGGTTTAAAGAAAGGGGGCCTGTTTTCATCTCTGTGGAGTTCGGAAGGCGGTGGTCCCTCCAAGCTAAATATAGCCCTGCTTCCCCCGAAGGCCACAGGGTAGCTGGCCGGCTTCCCTCTGTGGCAGGAGGAGAGATGGTAGCAAGTGGGCAGTTTGTGTCGGACCCTTCAGCAAGGGAGTAAAGGGCCACGATGGGAGCCCACAGCGTCTCAGTCCCCAGACTTGCCGAACTGTCAAGCTGGGCCATCGCATGTAGCTCTCCTGGGTTTTCTCTCCCAGCCTACAGAGAGCTTGGGCAAGAAGAGGTATTAGATCCTGTCCGGTGCTAACATTCCATGATTCTATTTATTGAGAGCCTCTATGTGGTCTGGGTTCACCAGCCACCAACCACAAGGGGAACAAGAGAAGTAGTTCTAGGGTGACCTGTTTTCCCAACGAAAAATAAGTCACAGCATCTGAAAAGCAAAAGAGCATTTATGCAGCTAACAGAACAGAATATTTGAAATTGTGCACATCCTGGCAGATCTGGGAACCCTATCCCTGGCCGGGGTGCTGTACACACAACCCCCTGAAAATTATAAATATTATAATTGTTTGTGAGTTGGAAGAAATAAGTAATGTTATACTCACTCATTAGATGAAATCAACAAATAAGTAGCCTTATAATTTGTTATAGAAGAAATAAATAAATGGCAGTATGTACTCCAACGTTGAACAGTGTGGATTGGATAGTAAATTCTGTGGCAGAATGGAAAGGGAGAGGTTCGTGGGGAGAGATCAGTGGGAGGGAGGCTCTATGGAGGAAGTAGGGGCTTGAGCTGGGCTGGAGAAAGCCTCTCTCTGCCCTGCTTGGGCAGATCTGTTCTGTAGGGTGGGGCTCCTGATGTGACTGGGGTGAAGGTGGTGGCAAAGGGCCCAGGTGGTTCATTCGAGTCACCTCAGCCATGCTGGAGGGGTCAGCGACAACGACTCCCCCCGGCCCCATCCCCATGAGGCTGTTGCTAAGGCAACTGGATGCTGTGTCTGTTCGTTCGTTCATCCACTACATTTTAATCGGGCACCAGACTCTATGCTGGGCACTGGGAATCAAGGGATCGATGAAATGAAAGGACAGTCTTGCCCTCCCGAAATTTGCTGTCCCGTAGTGGAGAAAGACGATTTCCCAAGTCATTACTTTGTCACCATGGTGATGGTTGCTGGGAGGAGAAGCATCAGGTCAGGTGCCCTACCTGGGAGCGTGGTGGACCGTTTGGCCAGACCCACGGACTTGCCTGGTTTGTGGCCTCAGCACCCCTGCTGGGCCAGAGGGACTGGTTGCTGGGGCAGGTGTCCTGCCAGCTTCCTGCAGACCGCAGGTCTTGACTGTTCTCCAAAGAAGCAGCCTCTGTTACCCACCCCACTGCTTTCAGGTTGGAAAATGAAACACAGAGCATTTGATTCTCCAGCAGCGTTGCAAAGCTCTTGGTTTATAGGAGGAGGGCCCAGACTGACTGCCGGCTTTTTCCTCTGGTGCCTCAGCATGACCTCAGTTCTCAAACCACTCCCACCCCGACCCCCTCCGCCCAGACTGGTCTCCATCACGTAGAGCTGAGCAACAGGGATCGCCGCACTGCCTTCCCACTTCCCTTTCATCTATGTAGCCCAGTAGGAATCACCGGCTAGAGAATATTCCCAGCAGTTTCTTAGGCTGTGAATTTCTGATTTGATCATCAAAAGGGGATAATTACAGTGTAGCCAGCTTCTTCCAGTACAACATGTCTTGTACTGTTTACAGATGATACCCACGTAGCTAAACCATCTAAATGTGTGCTGAGGGTCAGAACAGCTTTTAATTCAGTTTATTTATTAGCCTCAGATTTCAAGGGGAAAGGGGAGGGTGTTAAATAGCTCAGATGACAAGAGATCGCATGGATAAAGTGCAGACAATCTTGTCCATCGGTAAGTCACACAAGTAGTGCTTATGCTGTGAAAAAAAGCACGCCTCTCTGTTTATTTTGCATTAAACCAAGAATAAAGGGAGTCTTTATTACATTTTTGGCTGGAGAGCCCAACATTTCTAGTTAAGCTGAATTCCTGTAACTGGATTTTTTAAAATGATTATCAGTTTGTTCCAAGAATATGTGAGGACCCACGATGTCTCGTGTCTGGCACTCGTTGCCGTGGGGAATGCAAGAATGAATAAAGCACAGTTCTGTCCTTGAGAGACACACAGTCTGATGAGGAGGCAAAATGAAAAGATAGATAGTACAAGATAGTCAGTATAAGCCAAGAATGAATTGAGGGACCCAGAAAGCAAATGCTAGAGGAATAAAGAAGTCATATCTATGTGGATGAGATATCTGGGGGAGGGACGTCCTAGGACGTCATAGCCCTCAACAGGTATTTTTCAAACGATTGAATGAACAAGGTTGTTCCTGAAGGTCAGGAGGATTCTGAGCGGTAGAGAGGAAGGAAAAAAGGATTGCAGGGAGCAGCTTGATGCTGGAGTTAAAAAAGTGATGTCAGCCTGGCATCTTGAGACTGGAAACAGGGCACGGAGGGGATGAGGTGGGTCCTATCAGGAAGGCTCTTGACTAGGAGCATAAGACCTGGGGGAGCCACGGGAAGATCTTGAGCCAAACCCACAAAGGCACAGCGGTCAGCTGGATGGATATGCCAGCCATGTGTGAGATGGACTGGGTCAGCCATTCATCCGGACCGGGGAGAGATACAGGGTCCCCTGAAATGACAGAATTGTGATGCTGTTCTCTTACTTCCACTACATACCTGCCTGGACAATAGAAGTGGGAATGAGAAGGTGACTGAAGGGTAGGAAAAGCACTTCTGGGGCAGAATGGGCCATAAGAGTGAGGAAGAGAGAGGGAGCAGGAGGCATGCGAGGCTTGAGGGCTGCAAGCTGGAAGGGCGTCACCTTCCAGCCTGCAAGAAGGAAAGACCGAGGGCATCCTGGGTGCGTTTGGTTTGAGGTGCTGAGGAAGGTGCCAAGATGGCACCTGGGAAAACGGATCTCTATCGGAAAGGCCAGTTTTTAAAAATAGCCAAATAAAGAAAGCTAAGGGCTTTGAGAGCAAGATGCAGGAACCTGTTAGCTGTAGAGGGAAGGAACTTGCTAAGTGAGCAGCAATTGTGCAGTGCTAACCAGCCACGTGTCTAGTTGGGATGATGGCAGACTAGTATATCTCCATCATGGTGCCCCCACCCGACACCACTCCAAGGATGACTTCTCAGGTGGGAAGGCCTGGGCTGATAAATTATGTAATTAATTATGTAACTAAATTATGACTTCTAGAGGGAAGGAAGGGGGATAGTTGGGCTAAGATCTGGCCCTTGCAAATGTGCCCTCCCCAGGGAGGCCATGAGCTTAGTGCCAACTTTTCAGAGAAATTGTGAAGTGCACTCTTAGAGGCTTGCTTGCTTGCCTTGCCTCCCCCTGTATCTTTCCCTGATGCAATCTCCAACGAGACTTTCAAAACTGGTGATTTTTCCTCATTGGCGACAGCCCCAGGCTGTCACATTGTGGAATTTGCAGGTCATTCACAGATGTGGCAAATGTGAAATGCCATTCAAGCACAAGACTGGGAGACCAGCCCTGGTGCTTCTTCACTAGCCCTTCTTTCCACCAACCCACTAGTTAAGGGAGGGCAGGGCATGGCCTCAAGGCACCTTTATTTTCCCCTTTGGAAGCCAGTGATAATCACTCCCGGGGGATATGATGAGTTTTGAGTAGGACAAGTCAAGAAGGTTCTGTGAATTCCTTGGAGGGAGGCAAGAGGACCAGCATTCAGACTTCCATTTGAATTTTAAAAAGTGCCAGGTGCATCGCTGGCTTCTGGGCTATTGGGCTTAATGTAAAACTCACAAGTGTAGAGAGACTTTTGTTAGAAAAGAAGAATGTGTATATGTTTTAGGGTTTCAAATCTTCACTTCTCTTTTGAAGTTGAACTTCTGGGGAAAAAAAAGTCCTAACACTTGTGGTTATGGAAGGGATTCCACAGCAGTGAGGTCAGGAGGGCCGTTCTGTGTATACGTGTGTGTTTTCCTACACAGAGGTCTCTGAGCAGTCCAAGTGAGCTCCTTAGCCAGCAGCAAGCCCTGAATGTGTGCCATGGAGGGTTTCCCTGCCACCCCCTGGCCTGAGTCCAGGGGCAGCTGGGAGGTGGCTCTCTCCCCTCACGTACACTCTGGCCTGACTCACGGCTCCTCCGGGCGGGTCGCAGGGTGGACTTCACATATGGACTTCTAATGGGCAGAGCCCAAAGGGACCCCCCCAGAAGGCTGGGCCCCAGGCCCTGCCCCTTGTGGGGCAACTCAATACCGGGCAAGGGATGGGGCGAGGGTGGAAGGGTGTGGACCGTTCAGAGGCCCAGGGTTACGAGCCTGGGGCACAGGCTTGGAGTCAGAATTTGGTTTTCATCCTTGTTTATCTACTTATTGGCTGTGTGAGCTTGGAGAAGGTGCAAAACCTCACCAAGTTTTCTCGTTTTTCACCTGTAGCACGGGCATACCATTGGCCCTCTCACCGTTTGTCATGGGAATTGAGGAAGGGAGTGAAAGTAAAGTTCTGAGTGCAGAGCCTGACGTGTAATTGGCTCGTATTTGATAAATGAGAGCCCTCATAGTCGTTATGATTCAGAGCAGAGGGCCCCAGGATTGGGGTGTAAGGAGGAGGCTGGCAGGGCCCATGGAGGTGAGAGACCGTATTTTCTGGAATGAATGAATGAATGAGGTGGATCTGAGCCCAAGAGGATGGGAAGGAATTGGTTCTGTGGAGGGAGAAGAGGAGAAGGAATGACAGATGTGAAGCTTGCCTGACTGCTCTCCCAGGGCTTTGGAGGAAAACTCT
Organism: Balaenoptera physalus; assembly: GCF_965194825.1. NCBI lineage: Eukaryota > Metazoa > Chordata > Mammalia > Artiodactyla > Balaenopteridae > Balaenoptera > Balaenoptera physalus. The sequence goes on along the minus strand of NC_138886.1, from coordinate 108,537,051 downwards.
CTGCATCCTCCTCTGCCACATAGGTATACAGACATACACTCCACACAACGCACAGACACACAGGCCTGTCACTGGCACATCATTCTGCACGCGGACACACACGAGCAGTGCACTCCCACAGGGACACATAGACAGGCGCACAGACACGTGCAGAGACACACACACACAGACATACTCGTGACACTCAGACACACACGCTCGTACACACGCACGCACATGCAGTGAATCAGTGGGAGAGCAAGGACAGGGACATCAGTTCTAGCGCTTTCTCTTCTTTGAGCCTCATTTCCCACATCCGAGAGCCCACCGGGCTTGCCCACCTGTCATACTTCTGCTGAGGGGATGCCGACCTGTATCAAGACAAGGGTCTGCTGAGCGCCCCCCGCCCCCAGGCCTTCCTCCCTCTGGGTTCACGCTCCATATCTCCCCTTAGTGAGGCTGCACTGATGCTCTACGGGGGCCGGGCGGGGGCGGGGAGAGAGGCCAGGGGTCGGGGGAAGTGGAGGAGGGCAGGGGCGGGGGAGGATCTGTGAATTTAATAAAGTCAGCCTAGCCTGCTTGCCCCGTGAAGCCCGCAGGGCTGGTGCCACCGCGGTAACTTTCCTTCTGGGCGTCACGTGTTCCTTACATGCTGGAATTCCAGCCTGGCCTCCCGAGGTGGGAGGACAGAGGAGGGAGCTGGCCCACGGGCCAGTGTAGACCTCAGGCCCTTTCTTGCTCACCCCCATCCATGTGTCTTGGTGGCACGGGTCCTGTGGCCTGAGTGGGGGCTGTAAAGGATCCAGGATGCAGGCAGGGAAACATAATCCTGCCGCTGGCGGCTTTCCTTCCGCTCTGCATGGAGAGGAACCAGGGCCAAATGCCACCACGCCCGGCCCACATACTTGCTGCTGTCTCGCAGGACTGGGGAAGCAGGGCCTGGCTTTGCACCCTGAAGCCAGTGGCAAGGAGACCTGAATCCCTGGGCACCCAAATAACGGTCCTGTTCAAACTGGTGGTTCATTTGCATCCTGGCTGGACGGGGGTTTGGGCACTCGGGGCGCCGGGTTCCTCTCTTCCAGCACCCCTGCCCAGCCCCACCTGGCCCAGCTCAGAGAGCATCTCACACTGCACCTCGGACGCTCCCTGCCTCTTCGTGGTCTTGGGGAGATCACTGGAGTCAACCAACTTTCTTATCTGGAAAATGGGGATGACAGTAGCTGTAACGACCTCATTCTATTGGGCCAGAAAGAAGAGGGGCTGGAAGTGAGAGATTCTGGAGATTCCATAGTGTTTGGGGGCAGATTGCGTGAGCCTTGGAAAAACATAAGAGGTATCACTGGAAATCCCAGGTAGGCCCGTGTTCCTCCACCCACCCTGGCTTCTCGGGGCCCCCTATCCAACCAAATCCCCTGGGCTCGGGTGCGGGCTTGGGGCAGGGACACTGCAGCTCAGTGTCAGGGGTTGGGGCCCACCCTGGACCCGCAGCCTCCTCCATGTCCTCGCAGCAGGGTCCTGCCTTTTCTCTCACTGCCACAGAAACAGGGTGGGCAGAGGGCTGAGGATGGGGCTTTCCAAGGGCCTCAAGACATTCAGAATCTTCCCTTTCCTTTCCTTTGCACAGTGAATGACTGCGTGCGTCCCTACCTCCCAGGCCCCAGGATGCCCTCCCTGCTTGGCCGGCCTGGGTCTCGCACGCCACTCCTCCCTCCCCTCCCCTCTTCTCTCCAAGCCCTCCCCTTCTCTCCTGGGATTTTCGCCCTAAAGGCTGCCAGCCTGGGGGCTGTGAGGTAGTGTGCAAGACGGCCCCACCAGCCTCAGGGTATCTGAGGCTTATCTGCCTGAAACTTCAGTTTTACTGAAACATTAGTGGGGAGACACACACACTCACTCCCACACATGAACACATATGCTTTGGAGTACAATGCACGCATCCAAATTATTTTTACTGTAGAGCATGAAATTCAAGGAACACGGTCTCTCTTCTGCTCTCGTTTTGAGACCCCTGCAGGAGGGGGCTGCCGCCCTCTGCTGATTTTGATAAGACAGAGGAGGAGCGTTGGGGTCCTCCAAGTCTCTGATTGCCCAGGTCACACCTGCTCCCCCTCCTTCAGTCCCCTCGGCCAGATCATCTCCCACGCACACGTGCTGTGTGCTCGCAGAGAGCGCGCAGGGGCCCCCGGGGACCCGAGGGGAGAGGCAGGGGGGCCAGCAGAGTGCCCAGTCTGCCGTCACCTCTCCACGGCCAGACCAGGAAAGTAACCCCTCTCTTTCCACACCTCCTCCCTCCCAGAACATGCATATCCAGGTGGAGGACATCCGGATCCGAGCCATCCTCTCCGCCTACCGCAAGCGCACCCCGGTGACGGAGGGCTACGTGGAGGTGAAGGAGGGCAAGACATGGAAGCAGATCTGCGACAGGCACTGGACAGCCAAGAACTCCCGCGTGGTCTGCGGCATGTTTGGCTTCCCTGGGGAGAGGAGCTACAACGCCAAAGTGTACAAGTAAGGAGGCTGCGGGGAGTGCAGCTGGCTGGGCTCTGGCCCTGCCTTGCTGTAGAGTTAGCTCTGCAGTGGCCTGGGCCGCTGCTGTCTCCCCAGCAGGTGATTATTCTGAGAAATCTGGACCTTGCAGCAACTGTTAGGAAATTGAGAAACCGATCGCTTGGATTCGGTTATATCCATCCCGAGTAAATCTTGCAATGCTGTTAGGATTTCCAAAGTTAATATCTCCCAGGGGGAAAGGAGTGGGTCATAAGGAGACTCAGAGTAATTTGCCCGAGGGGGTGTCCAGTGAAGGGTTTTCAGCTCAGGACAGGCTGGTGTATTGGCTGGTCGTGGGGTCTTCCTAGTTCCTCTAATAAGGATAATAATCGGCTTTACTGAGTGCTTACTACATGCCAGGCAGCTCTGCTCTTAGCCTCTTAAGCTTCACAACACTAGGAAGCAGCGGTCTATTTCAGAGTTAAGGGAATGAAGTCAGAGAGGGATGATAAATCTCGGAAGTGGATGGGACTTCCCTGGCGGTCCAGTGGTTAAGACTCCCCGCTTCCACTGCAGGGGGCACGGATTCGATCCCTGGTCGGGGAACTAAGATCCCACATGCCGTGCGGCGTGGCCAAAAAAAAAAAAACACCTAGGAAGTGGCAGATCCAGGATCCAAACCCAGGTCTCCAGCGACAGGGTCCACACTCCTTAAGAGTGTAGACTCACTACCTCTTTCCTTTCAAGCCAAGGAGAGAGGTGGCTTCCAAGCCAGGAGACAGGGGTCCCAGCCCCAGCTCTTCTTCCAGATCCCTAGGGTCAGTGTAGGCTGCGTCCCTCCCTGGGCCCGTCCTGGCCGCCTCCGGTCAGAGCCCCCGGTCCACCAGGAGGGTGAGTGCTGGAGGCGAGCTGCCCGGCTGGGCGGGTGAGCATGGTGGTGATTCCCACCCCCAGCGGCCCTCAGACACGGCCCAGACCTTCCTGTTTGCAGAGGGTGGGATGGGGGCATGCAGGGTGGTCCCCATCTTCTAAACAGTTTGGAGAAGTCCCTCCAGCTGGCCAGCTCCTTTCCTGGAGACACCTTCTCAGCTTTTCCTTCCAACTGGAGCCAAGAAAAGCAAATCCCCTCCCCTGACAGGCCTCCTACCTGCTGGACCCTCCAGAGCGCCCAGCCTGTCATAGGTCTGAATCCAGTCCCGGGAGCCGGAAGGCTGCCGTGAGCCCCGCCCGGAGCAGGATGGGGTGCCTGAGGCCAGGCAACACGTGGCTTGTTCAGAGGGCATTTGAAAGCCACCTCCTCAACTGCGGATGGACCGGAGTCCTCTTCTGGCTTTTGAGGAAGGATCTCAGATCTCAGATCTGTTTTGGCAGCTGGGCCGCACATGATCCTCTCACGAGCTGGGTTTGAAAACCCCCTCCCTGCTCCTCCTACTCTGTGTCTGTGGCTTTGCTTTTTCAAATGCGGGCAGGAAAAAGGCTGCTAAGTCTGGGAGGCTTCCAAGGTGGTGGGAGGTGAGTAGTAGTCTCAGCCCAGATGGGAGATGATTAGCAGACACTGGAAACCAGCTCCTGGTCCAGCCCTCTCGCTGGAGATGGTATAGAGGGGCGGGGCTGGGGGATGGGAGGGCGGCTAGGCTAAAACCTTCTCCGTCTCAGCTTGTATCTGACGTGGTATGTTAGTCCCTGGGACGCAGCTGACATTTGGGCCCCAAAAGAGAAAAGCGTGTTGGGGAGAGTTTCCGTGCTTCGGTGGTGCTGTTAGGGGTTGAGATGGTAGCTGGTGGGAGGAAGCTGTTAGGGAAAAACGGGGCGTCCCAGGGCATGTGGGGTCCTCAGAGGTCACCCCGCCCAAGCCCTCAGGCTGCACAGGAGGAGACCCAGGCCTGAAGGGCAGTGGAGTCGGGGGTCACAAAGCCACTCCTGCCAGAGATGCAGGGCAGCCCAGGGAGAGCTCTCCACACTGCTGCCTCCACCCTCAGACCTGCTCCTGCTTTGCTCCACCCTAGAGGCGGGGCCTGGCCACACTGCACAGGCCGCCACCACCGGCGGGCTGGTAAGTCTGAGAGCTGGGGCAGCACTGGCCTGGACACAGGGGTATCTGTGAGCCCTGCTCAGAGACTGAGGACAACAGAGGCCTGGGAGCCAGAGTAAGGGCCACACCCTGCACGGTCCCTGCATCTGGGCCTTCTGGTAGCATCTTTCCCCACCTCCCTTTCACCTTTCCTGCAGCAGCCTGTCTGTCACTGCTGTTGCTGACCACACCCCCAAGGCAGGTGAGGTGGCCTCCCAGGGAGGCCCTTCACCCCAGGAAGGAAATTGTTCTCAAAGTACATCTATCTGGGGTGGGGTTAGTAACCTCCAGGCATCCACCAGGCCCCTAAGGGACTTTGCAGCCTTGGAAATTCACCTGGGCAGCATCTATGGCCTCTCCACCCTGCCTTCCTCTGCTAACCTGCAGGTCTGGTGGCCTTAGAATTATCCCCAAGGCCGGGACTGCAGCTCTTCATCAGAACCTCTGCTGGCCATCCAGCCTTGACCCCCACCCCCGGCCAAGTCAGAAGAGTCTGGCGGGGTTGCCTGCAGGTCCCCCGGAGGCCTCTGCCCTCACAGGCTCTCCCCAGAGGGAAGTCAGGGGCTCCCACCAAGGGCTGCTTTGCCATGGGCTGACTTCTATGCTGGACTGGGAAGCCGTGCATATACCTCGAAATTGATAAACCTGAAGCTTCAGGGCCCCATCCCTGGGGCCAGGAACATTTTGTAGTCATTTTCTCTTTCTTAAAGCAGGATCGCAATATTGTTATTGATTTATTGATACGAGCTTACTGAGCAGAGATTCTGCATCTAATGTTGCATCCTGCGAGTTAGGAAGAACTCTAAGGCTTTGGTGAGTTGGCTGAAGCAGGGACCAAAAGGAGGCCCTCCACAGCAAATTATAGAAATGCCGGATCCACTTTGGTTTCATGTAGAGAAAGGGGTTCAGAGGCTTGGGGAGACTGGAATGTTGGAGTGGATTTGACATCTAAAAGACCTACTCTCCCACCCGAGAGGGTCCAGAAGACAGACTTCTCACCATGACTGTGAGGAATGTTTGTGAGGGGAGCCCTGGCGTTCTTAAGAGCTCCCTGATTGCTCTTCTCTGTCAGCCAGACCTCTGGGTGGGAGCTACAGTCACCACAGGTTGGGAAACCTAAATGCAATGGGGGTAATTGGATCGGGGGTGGCAGGGGCCAAGTGACAGCATTCAACGCCAAAAGCAAGGTGGGCGTGGCTACCGAATGGCCAGCAGATCAGAATGCTCTGACTCCTGCAGACCTGTGGTATTGACCAGTTGATCTAGTTGGCTGGATCGTGGTGTTCCTAGAAGTGAAATAGGAAGCCTCCTCAATTCCATTCTTTGGGCGGGGGGCACACTGTGAGTCTTGTGGAATTTTATTTCCCCGGCCAGGGATTGAACCCTGGCCCTCGGCAGTGAGAGCACGGAGTCCTAACCACTGGACTGCCAGGGAATTCCCTACTCAATTCTTGATCTGTAAAAGCAGAAAAGTTCTAGGTCAAGAGAACAAAAATCTAACCTGAATCATAAAAACAGGCCCGGCCTCTCAATCAATATCCAGACTTGAGCCAGTTTACAGACCCAGAAGCCCTTGAATGAAGAGGAGGCCAGGTCCCCTTGAAGAAGGACTGTGGCATACTGCCAAAAATGCATACCGTTAATCATTGGCCCAGCCTTCTCCAAAGGAGAAGATCACTGTATGTTGGGCACAAGGAAATAATCAGAACTTTCAGGAACCACTGGACACGGGCTCTGAACTGACACTGATTCCAGGGGCCCAAACATCCCTGTGGCCCACAGTCAGAGTATGGACGTCGGGTGATCAATGGAGTTTAGGCTCAGGTCTACTCATAGTGAGCCCAGTGGGGCCCTGAACCCATCCGGTGGCTATTTCCCTAGGTCCAGAATGCACAATTGGAACAGACATAGTCACATAGCAGGCAGAATCTCTACGAAGTCTGGCTTCCTCCTTAGCTGGGGGAGAGCCAGGAGGACTTCTCATTTTTTAGTTGAATCAGTTCAGCTCAGTGTTCTTCTAGCCACCCAGCCATCGGGCTAGATACCTCTTTCTTAAGTAGGCTTCCCGCTTGGCCAACGGCTGTCCTGTAACTCCAGTCACCCACCAATCAGCAGGCCTGGAGTGGGCTGTCCACGCATCCTCCCCAGCGCCTCATATATCTGCATCCCCGTATCTGCGTCCCGGGGGGCCTGTGGGAGTGAATCATGGGGGCGGGGTGGGCTCTGGTGGTGGAAGCCTGTGGAGGATCACGGGCAAGTTCCTGTGAGCTGATGTAAGAGGGCAGTGGGGCTGTCTGGGGACAGAGGAGCAGCTCTGTGTCTGCCGAGGGTGCTTCGCTCTATATTAAGAGCTCAGTACATCTGTTCCTGGGAGAAGCTGGTGGTCATGGAAAGCTGGGAGCTAGAAGATGTTCCGGTCCAGTGGGATCTGCCCACTCCTTGTGCAGCTGACATCCCCTGGGTGTATTTGCTCGCCCGATGGTAGGGGTGTCATAGCAAGCTGTAACCTCCCTCCACCGAGCGCGTTCTCCAGTCTGATGTGGGAGTGTCATGGGAAAGAAGCTGGAGGCTGTGTTTCCAAGTGCAGGGGCCTTCCAGGGAGTGGGGAGGGGCAGTGGCTCTTGGAATTATTAACAGTCCTCCTGTGTAGTCCTGTGCTCTGTCTGTAGCTATGTTGAGCACACATCCTGAATTTTCCAAGACAGTCCTTTTTTCAAAAAGAAAAATTGGTGGGGGGGGACCTCTCCGTGTGGCTTGCGGGATCTTAGTTCCCTAACCAGGGATTGAACCTGGGCCACGGCAGTGAAAGCACCAAGTCCTAACCACTGGACCGCCAGGGAACTCCCAAGATAGTCCTTTTTTTTTTTTTCAAAGATTCTGTGTCATTGCACCCACAGGTACAGTAGAATTACTACCAGTAGCAATTTTTGATTAAGGAAAGATATCAGCGGCATCTGTAGGGTTTTTCCTTCCTCTCTGTTCATATCCCATTCACTCTGAGACAAAGCAGAAACTTCCAGGCCTGCTGGACCAGCAGGGACAGGACCCTGCTTCTGCCCATCTGGGGCCAACTTGCCCTGGGCGGCCCCTCCTCTGAGCAGTCCGGCAGTGATGCTGTCCGGCTCTCCCTGGCATCTCACTGGATTCCACCAATCAGGGATGAGCACATAGACCCCAAAGACCTGGGAAAGCATGAGAGGACAGGATGTCCTCCCCGCCCTCCTCCTTTTCGAATCCCGCCATCATTCAAGGCCCAGTTCAAACCTACTCTTCCTTGAAGTCGTCCACCATCTCTCTTCTCTCATCTTTCTTTTTTTCCTTTAACCAGTACAGTTTTTATTTATTTATTTTACAGACACTTAGGTAGCCCTTCCAAGTGCTGGGCACTGTGGTTAAGCTCTTTATAAGAATTAACTCATTTAACTATCCTAACAATCTGATGAGGTAGATCCCATTGCTACATCTGATCTGGAGATGGGGAAACTGAGGCACAGTGACCTTTCTGTTAACCAATTCATTACTTACTGGTTGGTTATCATTTTAGAAAAAACTTTGACTCACCTTGATCCATATTCTGCCTTCCAAAAAAAAAAAACATAAAAACACACAACACAGGCTAAGAGCTTACCTAGGATATGGTATGGAGATAACCTCAGCCTCACGGACTCCTGGGTGAAGAATTTTTTTTAAAGGATAAAGATGGTAATTTAATAATGATAAAGGAGTTACCTCATCAAGAGGACATAACAATCTGAAATGTTTATTCACCAAATAACAGATCTTCAAAATACATGAAGTAAAAACTGACAGAACTGCAAGGAGAAATAGACAAATCCACAATTATAGCTGGTGATTTCAGTTCTACTCTCTCAATAATTTATAGAACAAGTAAGGATATAGAAGACTTGAACGACACTATCACCCAATTTGACCTATTTGGCTTTTAGAGAACACCCCATTCAACGACAGCACTATGCAAGTACACATTAAAACAAAACATAACCTAGCTAGAACATAAAATATGCCTGGACCATAAATTATGTCTCAATAAATTTAAAATGATTCAAGTCATACAAAGCATATTCTGTGAACATGATGGAATTATGTTAGAAATCAATAACAGAAAGATATCTAGAAAATTCCCAAGTACTGGAAACTGTATAGCCAGTTCTAAATAACCCTTCTGTCATAAAAGTAATCAAAAGGTAAATTAAAAAGTATTTTGGCCTGAATTAAAATGAAAACACAGTATCTCAAAATATGTGGAATATAGCTAAAGTAGTACTTAGAGGGAAATTTATGCGCCTATATCGGAAAAGAAGAAAGGTATCAAATCAATGACATCAGCTTTCACTCTAAGAAACTAGAAAAAGAAGAGCAGATCAAACTGGGTGAAGATTTGATGTGGTCTGTGGCTGAGTTTCATCACCATTATAATTTCCATGACGAAACCAAGTCTACTTTGATTCAGCAGAGGGGGTAATTTAAGTCTGTTCTCATTGCTTCTCATTGGATTCACATCTTTAATTTTGTCTATCAATGGGAGAGAGTTTTACACTCAACTCGTCCTGCTCATTGACAAAGGGAAATAAAGGCAGGGAAACAAAGGGAAACAAGACAGCATGTTGAAGATATCTGAAGAGTTTGGGTGACCAACCATGTTGATTGCCCAGGACTGAGGGGTTTCCTGGGACCAGGGGTCCCATCTCTTTTATTTATTTATTTATTTATTTATTTATTTATTTATTTATTTATCTATCTATCTATCTACTGAAGTATAGTTGATTTACAAAATTGTGTTAGTTTCAGGTATACAACAAAGTGGTTCAGTTATATATATATTCTTTTACATATATTTATATATAACTTTTCTTCATATATACATATAAAACTGAAGATTATTTTCCATTATAGGTTATTACAACATATTGAATATAGTTCCCTGTGCTATACAGTAGGTCCTTGTTCTTTATCTACTTTATATATAGTCGTGTGTATCTGTTAATCCCAAATCGTAATTTATCCCTCCCCCCCTTTCCCCTTTAGTAACCATAAGTTTGTTTTCTATGTCTGCTGAGTCTGTTTCTGTTTTGTATATGAGTTCATTTGTATTATTTTTTTAGATTCCACATATAAGTGATACCATATAATATTGGGTTGGCCAAAAATTTCGTTTGGGTTTTTCCATAACATCTTGTCTTTCTCTGTCTGACTTACTTCACTTAGTGTGATAGTCTCTAGGTCCATCCATGTTGCTGCAAATGGCAATATTTCATTCTTTTTTTATAGCTCATATTCCATTGTATTTGTCTCTCTTAGATCCCTTTCTGCATTTTGTATTTGTAGGCTTTAGTATTATCTCACTACACTCAGTCCCTTGTCTTCTAGAATGTGAGCTTCCTGGGGGCAGGAGGCCACCACTGCCCTTCCGGGTCCTGCTCCCCAGTGCCCAGCACGGGCCCAGCATGACCAAGGGCTCAGTGAGTGCTGGCAGATGCACCCTGCAGAGCTCTGTCTGGAGTAGGACTGAACCCCAAGAGCAGGGGCCGTGCCTCTCTGGTTCCACCACCAGATCCCCAGCAGCTGGCACAATGGCTGACCCCGGGCAGGGGTCCAATGCCCACTTGTGGAAGAGGGAGGGGTGGGCACCATGATGCCTTGGTCACCTGCCCCATCTTACCTTCTGCAGAATGTTTGCCGCCCGCAAGAAGCAGCGCTATTGGCCATTCTCCATGGAGTGCACAGGCACGGAGGCCCACATCTCCAGCTGCAAGCTGGGCCCTCAGGTGTCGCTGGACCCCGTAAAGAATGTCACCTGTGAGAATGGGCTGCCGGCCGTGGTGAGTTGTGTGCCTGGCCAGGTCTTCAGCCCTGATGGACCCTCAAGATTCCGGAAAGCCTACAAGCCAGAGGTGAGGATGGGGCAGGTGATTTGGCCACTTGGCACCTGAGGGGGAGGGCTGGTGGTTAAGGGAGCAGAGAGGGACCCCCAAGAGAGAGCAAGGAAATGCAGACCACTTTTCTAGAGGGCAGGAAGGCAGAGGACACCTGTCAGGGCCAGCCTCTCCGATAGATGCCACCTCTAGGGTGTGACAAGAAGCTGAGCCCCTGCCCCTAATCATTAGCACCAGCATGAAGGGTGGGAGTGGCCACCTGGGGCTCCTGCACAATTCCCAGAGGAATCAAGCATCCTGGACCCTTTGGAAACACAATCCAACCGTCAAAAGCACGTGAGATCAGCAACTTTCCAACAAGTTTTGGTTTATTCTGCAATAGAAAGGGTAACAATTTTTAAACGCTGTCACCGTGATAGTAAATGGAAACGTGCCATCACCACGTCTGTGTTATCTGTACCCGTTATCACGTTATACGTTTGTGAACCAGCCAGTGTGTGTGCGTGTGGGTGTATTCAAGAGATGTCAGTGTACGTCTGTTCACGTCAATTACATCCCCACTTCAACTGACTGATTCCTTAGGACAAGCGAACTATCCCAACCATTGGCAGCCTTGACACTTCCTCTGAAGACGAGAAAGTGCACTCTTCTGTCTTCCCTTGAAAATCATTAGGCAGCTTTTCTATTTCCTAAGCTCCTCTTCTCATATATCCACAAAAGGTCTCTGTGATTTGCATACTCTGGAAACTGCTAATACGGGCCGGTGGGTGGGAAGAGCGCCTGGGAAGAGGAGAGGGATGGGTAGGAAAGAGAGCTAATCACTTAGTAGGGATTGATTCCCTGTATCAGACGAAACCTAATTACTTGGGAATCGGTCCCCTGGGCCAGGACAGGTTCCAAGTCAGTTCTGATCGCATTAAGGGTAAGATGATAGAGTAAACTCTGATGGGGGCAGATGGTGTGTCAGGCGGGTCCGGGTGAGGCGGGGGGGTGGAGTGGAGGGCAGGAGTCGCAACCCCTCCCCAAGCCGAGGCAGCCTCATTCTGTGTCTACTGTCCCTTCTCCATGTCTCTCCCCCTATCTACTCCCTCTGCCCTCTCCAATCTCTCCTCTCCGTCAACATCTAATGACCTGCTCTTGGGCAGGGGCTGATAACACTCATCCAGTGGAAACGAGAAACCCAGGCAGGAGCCGATAAGCCACACTGGGTGCCCCCTCCCAGGCTGGGGTGGCATATTTGGACAAAAGAAGAACCCTTAAACAAAAGGAGTTAAGTGAACACAGCAAGCCCAGGCATCAACCTGAGGGTGTGGGAACTCTCTGGGGTGTCTTCCTGGCACTTCCGGCCGGCAGCCAGCCCTGTCCCCCTCCATCCCCACCAGGGCCACCAAGCTGCACAGACCTGACCACACATCACACGTGTGCAGCCAGGCCACACAGGCACGCCTGCAGCCCCTCACTGCCCGCCTCTGCCGCGTGACTTGACAGCCACATCCTTTCTACAGCCTCAGCCTGAGCCTCTGAGCTTTCCTCATGTGTCATCCAGAATACCAGGCCCTACTGTTTTGGAATTCCTCTTACTGTGTGGTTGAAAGCAAGGGAATCAAGTTCATACCAAACCAATTCAAAAAAAAAGAGCAAGCAAGGCTTACATCACATTTTCCCTTGGTTTCTTTCTTTCCTCCAGGGCCAGCTGACTCTGCCTGGCCTCTGCCAGATAGGGTAGGGTTATCTGGGACTCTGCCTTACGCTTGAGTCACGGATGGTCCGCTCCATGGGAAGGGGACCCTGGCATCCAGCTAGAGAGCTTGGGAAAGGAAATGGGGGAAGGGAGAGGTCACAGTTCTACAACTATCAGGGGCTGGGGCCAGCAGTTGTATTTGTCATGTTTTCTAAAGCTAGACTAAAGTTTCTTGAAGCCAGTGTGGGTTTTGCACCCCTCCCTGTCCCTCTTTTCTTCTCCCTCTCGTGCCAGGGTCTGTCCCTGAGGTCTGTAAATCTGGGTGGGGACCTTGGCTGGAGGATGGAGACACAGGCTCTTGTTTGATGCCTTGGCCCTCGAGATGACTGCTGTATGTTAATGCTTGAAAAACACCACCTCCAACCAGAGCTGCCTCGTTCAGACCATCAGTGGGTGGGATGAAGGGAGTCCGGGGCTGAGGACTGCACAGGCCAGAGTAGAACAATGACTCTGGTCTGATCCAGCACACATAGAAGGGCTGCACAGTCACGCCTTACTCCTTCTGTGTTGAATCAAATGGCATCAGCAATAACTCAGAGCCTCACAGCCTTCTGAGTTCCCCACCCCAGCACACACACACATACACACACACACACACATGCACAGAAACGGATGCAAAGCAGGGTATGTGGGCAGATGGAGTCAAACGACCCGTCTCCCATCTTGAAAGGTGTAATCCAACGGGATTAAGATGCTGGTGGAGAGTAGGTCTTACTCCTGTGCAATTAAATAAGCCCCATAAGGTGATTAAGGCTTCCAGGCTGTCAGTGAGCAAGTAGGCGTAACTAAACTATAACCACCTACTCTCTCTGCATATCTGGTGGGGCTGCATCTTCTGAAGAGTTGGGCTGATCTGGACGTGGAGTAGAATCGGGGTGGCAGGAGCTGGAGTGGTGACTGGTCATGAGCCCAGCTGCAGGACCGATGTCGGACGTAACCAGTGGGAGGCTCCCCATCCCCTTGCCACGGCCCATCTCCAAGTCTTGGCCGCCTCAGGGGGTACCCCCCCCTCACTCTCTGTCTTCTCTCTCCTGCCTCTCATCGGCCTGCACAGCAGGATCCTTGCGGTGTGGTCCGTTTAGCGCCCTGGAATCTCCCCCGGGGCTAGACCACAGCACTCTGTTACGAGCAGGATAGAATTATGATCCATTTGGAATCTGCAGACTTTGGGGGTAGAAGCTTCTTTCTGTAGCTCTGAAGCTTGAGGTTCTGGAGTGAGGGGGTGGAGGGAAGTGTTGGCATTAAGGCCCTCGAGCAAGTATGGGGTGGGGTGCTGGGCTGATGAGGGTCCCTGATGGGCTCCCCAGTGGTCCAGGACGAAAGGTCCACGAGAAGGCTGCAAAGGGAGCGCACGGCAGAGCCGACCATGCAGAGCGAGCATGCGTGCCTCCCCACCCCTCGGGGGGCGCACGCACAGATCAAGCGCTGTCAGCTCCTAGCTTGGTGCCCGGGTTTGGAGCGGGGAGGGGTTGGGAAAGGAGGGGAGTGAGCTGCACTCAGCAGGACCATGTGTCTCTTCAGCAACCCCTGGTGCGGTTGAGAGGAGGTGCCAACGTCGGGGAGGGCCGCGTGGAGGTGCTCAAGAACGGAGAATGGGGTACCGTCTGCGACGACAAGTGGGACCTGGTGTCCGCCAGCGTGGTCTGCAGAGAGCTGGGCTTCGGGAGCGCCAAAGAGGCCATAACAGGCTCCCGGCTGGGGCAAGGTAAGGCATGGGGAGGAGGTTCTGTGGCCTCTCTTCACGGAAAGTGTCACATAAGGGAGCCCAGCCGGGGCTGGCTGGCCTCATCCTTTCCAGACTCTTCTTGCTTTGCCTCCTCCCTCCAGCAGCTGCTGCTCTATTAGACAATCCCAGGCCTCTCCCCAGGCAGTTGGAGCTGGAAGGGCCTTAGGGAATACTGAGTGCCCATTTTATGGATTTGGAAGCTGAGACCCAGAGAAGGAAGTAAACGACCAAGATGAGACAACATATTAGCACCCAATGAATATTCTAATGGAGGTCTACCCAACTCCTAACCCAGTACTCCCCACAGCCCCACTGAGAAAACTGGAATTTCCAGGTCCTTCCCCCAGGAGAAGACCTCAGAATTCATGAGGCTATGGACCACCCCGGGCACAAAAGAATCCTGAATGTCATCTTACTTTTCCACCCTGAGTTAGCACCACAAACATTCTGTCCCTGCCGCCGGAGACTGGGAACAGGATGCCCTGCTCCCAGTGTCATGAGATGCTAACAAAAGAAGAGGCCTGGTTTTTATTAAGTGTCTCAAACAAATCTTTCCTTTGAGCAGAGAACAAGAGTATAGGAGGCTTTCAAGCAGGTCACCCTGTTGAGAGGAATGTTGTAAACATGACATGGCAACACAACAGATAGCTTCCCCTCCCGACCCCCATGAAGACCACTGCTCTGGGCCAGCCCTGGTCCTGCAGAGGGTGGAGTCTTTGCCCCAAACAGACTCTGCAGCCCAGCGAGCGTCCAGCCCCCCCGCCTCAGGGGGACTTTGTGTGTTGAGCAAAGGAAACCAGTCATCTGCAGGAATCTTTTCAGTGTCGACCCCCGGGGAGGCTGCTGCAGACCGGGATCTGCCGTGGTTGGGAGGGGGTGGGGAGGGAGGAGAGTGGGCTGCAGACGAGGGTGGGCTGTCCTATCCCGTGATGAGAGGATGCTTCCACACTGTCAGAAATAACACCACCGCCCCACAGAAAGGAGTATGGTGAGGTCATTGGCCACAACCTGGAGGGAATAATAGCCCAGTGGACCCGAGAGACAGTCTTGGAATCATAGATGGCGCTGCTACAGAAGAACTCAGAGGTCATCTCGTCCAACAGATGAGGAATCTGAGACTCTGGAGAGCGAGCCGGAGGTCACACCTATAGTTAGTGGCAGAGAAAGATTGAAACTCAAGTCTTCTAACTCGCAGATGTGGGCTTCTCCCTTCTACCCACCCGTCTCAGCCCGCTCACATTCAGAGTATCTCGACCTCCAATCCCTGCAAGCGTCCTGGGGTCTCCTGAAGTTTGAGGGCCTAGCGTGGGCTAGAACGTTGCTTCGTGCCAGGTCAGTGACCCCAGTGACGATCTCTCCTCCCCTGTCGTGGTGAGCTCTTTGCGGTTCCCTTGGATCTGGAATATTCCCACAGTCCATTGTACTAATTGGCTAATGTGTCGGTTTGTGGTCTCCCCAGGCCTACAGGACAAAGACCACTCATCCTGAGGAAGAAACAAGCACTGGATGACATAAACATTCCATTTATCATGGGCGTGTGCTATTTGACCTAATTATTTCACTGCCCAGAGCAGCCAAAGTTTTCCCAGGGCCCACGGGACTCTGGGAGAAAGAGACATTTGGCATTTTCAGTGCTGTCCTTGAAAGAACCATTGGATGATTTATCATCTTCTGCCACGTTGGCCAGGTCAACTCTGGTAGGCAGAAAGGGAAGAGTCCACATTTGATGTCAAGCCACCGAGCAGCCAGGGTCCATCCTCAGCCCTGCCTCTAGCTGGTGGACCAAGTGACCACACCCACAGCGAGGGTAGTGAAAGGGCAAGGGCTGAGGGGCGGGCAGTCTGCGTCCTGGTCCTGGCCCTGCCACCTACATGCTCGGTGAGCTTGAGCAACCTTCTGGGTCTCAGATCCTTCACTGGATTCACGGTGTCTGAGGTTCTGTCTGTCCAGCCTCCTGGGATTCTGAGACCTGCTCTTATCACCAGCATGGATGTTAGGTCAGAGTCAGGCACTGTGCTTTGTGTGCTGAGATCCCCTGTACACATCTGAACTCCAGCTGTCTGTTCACACACCTGGCTCCCACCATGCCTGGCTCATAGTGCTCTGGAGACATTCGTTTTATCAAGAATGAATGAATGAGGGACTTCCCTGGCAGTCCAGGGGTTAGGACTCCATGCTTCCACTGCAGGGGGCACGGGTTGGATCCCTGGTCGGGGAACTAAAAGATCCCACAAGCCTCGTGGTGTGGCCAACAACAAAAAAAAGGAATGAATGAATGAATTAGTTCCAGTTGCATAAGTAGGGTGAGCTGAACAAACACTTGGTAAAGAAGTTCCAACACTCCAGACCCACGCTGTCCAACAGACATATAATGTGAGCCACACATGTAATGTTAACATTTTCTAGTAGCCACGTAAAGAACAAATAAAAAGAAACAGGTGAAATTCATTTTAATATAAATGCTCTTGATGAGATAGTTCACAGGTAGGGTGCTGACTGTCTGAAATGCAGGCTGCGTTTTGCACTTACAGCCCATCTAGGTCTGGACTGGCCACATGCCAAGTGCTCGGCGAGGTGGCAGCTGCTGCGCTGGATGGGGCAGCTCCAGAGCAGTGCCTTTCAGACCCTTTTGCTTGAAACCGCCCATCAGAAGTACTGACAGCACATGCAAGTAAAGCCGAAACATAAGTCTCTGGAAACAATGCTTACCTTTATAACTTGCAAAACACTGTGCGTTGTCCTAGTCTATTCTACTGTGATCTTCAAAATCTGATGGCAACCTGCAGAGTTGTTTGTGGGTCCCAAGTCCATAACATTGTTCTAGCATTGGGCTTCTCCCCAACATCCTGCTCCTGCCCCAGGCCTGTGGTCACCAGGGCCAGGGTTTGCACATGGGGGACGAGCAAGGCCAAGGTGAAGGTGGGGGGAGGCATCATGACTGGGAGGAATTCAGAGGACAGTCCAGAACCCAGGAGGAGGGGAAAGCTGGAGTCAGGATGCAGCAGGTCAAACCCAGCTTGACAAAAGGAGCCAAGAGCCCAGAGACGCCACTGGACGAGGGCTGGGCTGGACACCCAGGCCAGTGTACTTCAGCGACACCTCACACCCTGCCCAACCCACCGCAGAACTGGGTGGTGTGGGGAAGAGGGTAAGAAACCCTGGTCCTCCCACCTCTGTGCTCTGCCCTGGTGTGCCACGAATGTGCATGCTTCAGGAAAGTGGGCCCTGCCCTCTGGGGCCTCATCCCCAGGTGTCTGTAGACAGCCACAGATGTCAGTTTACATAAGTTAGGCCAGAAGGAGACTAACCAGTTGTTAGTTGGAGTCTAAAGCGTGTTAGGCTCTTGCGTGAATCTTTTCTCTCCTGTCCAGTCCTGTAGTCTAGCAATCTGTACGCGTCCATTGAGTACTGTTTGGGCTGGAGCCTGGAACAGAGAATTCATTTATTCCACAAACATTTATAGTAATGGTTTCTGCTCTCCAGGGGTCATGTCAAGTGAGAGAAACAAGAAATAACCCCAGTCAAAGCGCTTTTACACTAACAAGTAGGTGATGATATATAAGAAATAATCCTGATAATAATTCTTACTATTTACTGAGTCCCTGGTAACTTGACACACTTGGTCTCATTCAGTCCTAATAATCCCAACCATGCAAGATAGATATTGTCATTGCCCTTTACAGATGAGGAAAGTGGAGTTCCTAAAGGTTCCATCACTGCCCAAGGAGACACAGGCTGCATCCACTCTCAGGCTGAGCGCCCAGCTCCATTGCCTTGTGAGCCAGGGAGGGGCGTAAAAAGTAAATGCTGCAGACGAGGGTGAGGTTGTTCAAGCTGAGCCACAAAGGAGGAAGGACTCACAGTGATCCTTGAAGGCAGGCCTCTGCTAAATGGGCAGAAAGGAGGAGGGGTTCCAGGGGGCAGGAGGCAGAGGCAGCACTCCTAGGTGAAGGGGAACATAGGCGCTTCCAACAGCTCAACTCTTTCCCAGAGCAAACTTCTGCTCTTTTCCAGCGGAGGGTTTCCTCTCCTGACTCTCCTGAATGAGCTTCAGAAACTCAGGAAGATCGTGCTGTGGGGTCAGACTGCCTGGTTTGAATACTGGTTCCTCCATCAGCCCAGTTACTTCATCTTTGGTCCCCTGTGGGGACCATTTTGTTGGGGTGATTAAATGAGTTAATATAAACAATGTGTTTAGGACAGAATCCAACACATAGTGAGTGCTCAATAAATATTAGGTACCATCTCCACCACCATAATCATCATAATCATCATCATCACCATCATCATCATCATCATCATCACCATCACCACCATCATCACCACCACCACCAACACCATCATCATTACCACCAGTACCATCATCACTGTCATCATTGCCATTATCACCATCATCACCATCATCATCATCATCACCATCACCATCACCACCATCATCACCACCACCACCAACACCACCACCATTACCACCAGTACCATCATCACTGTCATCATTGCCATTAACACCATCATCACCATCATCGCCATCATCACCATCACCATCACCACCATCATCACCACCACCAACACCATCATCATTACCACCAGTACCATCATCACTGTCATCATTGCCATTATCACCATCATCACCATCATCGCCATTATCATCGTCATCATCACCACCATCATCATCACCACCACCACCAACACCATCATCATTACCACTAGTACCATCATCACTGTCATCATTGCCATTATCACCATCATCACCATCATCATCATCATCACCATCACCACCACCATCATCATCACCACCACCACCAACACCACCACCATTACCACCAGTACCATCATCACTGTCATCATTGCCATTATCACCATCATCACCATCATCACCATCATCGCCATCATCATTACCACCACCACCAACACCATCATCATTACCACCGGTACCACCATCACTGTCATCATTGCCATTATCACCATCATCACCATCATCGCCATCATCATCGTCATCATCATCACCACCACCATCATCATCACCACCACCAACAACACCATCATCATTACCACCAGTACCATCATCACTGTCATCATTGCCATTATCACCATCATCACTATCCTCACAATCATCAAACAAGCCACTGCTCTAACTGGATACTCAAATCCAAGGTTGCTCTGTGTTTCTGAGCCCATCTTAATTCATGAGCTGTGGCCCTGCTTGCTTCATAGTCTCTGTTGGGGATCTGTATTTTGCATAGCCTTTCTGCTCTGAGTCCTTGGATATTTCCAGCCATAGTGACTGATGTGTTTTTATAAATTTTATAAAATTCCAAGGAATTGGAAGCTTCATCATTTCTGAATTTCCAAGGAAATGGAAACTTGTCTCTTACCTATTACAGTGGGTTGCTCCTAGAAGTTAATTTTTAGGCTCAGTGAGCCTAGATACCAGGTGTCTCCAGAAACCAAGAGCCAAGGGTCCCTCCTTTGGACTCCAAAGCACAGGAAGTCACCTCCATCTTTATCATTTACCACATGATATTACAGGTCTTTGTGTAAGTAAGTGTCTGCCTCCCCCAGGCACTAACTGTGAGCTTGTCATGACAGGGCCTGCCTTGATTCCTCTGTGAGTTCCCAACACCTGGCACAGAGGCTGACATCAGCAGGCACTTAGTGAAGTCAAGGACATCCATTCAGATGCTGCTTGCAACACTTCCTATTTGCCAGGCTCTTGTTGGGAATTCACAAAGCACACAGATATAGTGCCTGCCCTCGTGGGGCCTCCAACCCAGTGGGGAAGCAGACAGACGTTGAACAGGGAGGCACTTGAGTGCAGTGTGAAGCAAAGCGCTCAGTGGAGGCTACCCGAGGGGACCCAGCTTAGATGCGGCTCAGAAAGGCTGTGCCATCAAAGCTGAGCCCTGAAGGATGAGCAGGAGTTCGCTGCTGAGGAGAGGAAGGAAGAAGGTCCAGGCAGAGGGAAATGCTTGGCTCAATGAAACAGCCAAAGGGAGACTGGTGTGGCCGAGCTGGGGAGGAGCAGGCAGAGCTGAAACGCTAAGTGGAGGCCTATCCCTGTTTGGACCATCTGGGGACTGTGGATTTTACCCTGAAGTGCAGTGAGAAGCCATCACAGGGATTTAAGACAGGCGGTGACATGATTCAATGTGCATTAAAAAATCTCTTGGGCTGTGCGTGGCAAATGTTTTGGACTAAGAAAGCCGGAGGGAGACTAGAGGCTATTTCATTCGTCCTACTGGGAGATGACAGGGTTGGACTAGTGTCGTGGTGGCAGAAATGAAAAGCACCGAGATTTGGGGGGAGCGAACAGAACATGGTGAAGGATTGCTTGTCTGTGATAAAGGAGGAGGCGGTGCCTCCGGGTTCTGGTGAGAACGGCCAGGTGGATGGAGGTGCCACTCCCTGAGATGGGGATGTGCGGGCGGAAAAACAGATTGGAGAAGGCCCTCCTGCTGGAATTAGAAAGGACAAAAGCAGATGAGTCTTTCCAGAAGTTCTCCCTGAAGGGGAGGAAAGTGACAGGCCAGAGGGAGGTGTAGGGTCAGGGGAGGGTCGTTGTAAACGTGGGAGATTTTAGCACGTTTGGGTGCTGGGGGACCGACCCGAACCAGAGGGGGATGGTGAGAATCAGGAGAGAGAGGGGAACGCAGGGCAAGACAGGGTCCAAGGCGGGCTTCGAGGCAGTCAGGAGCTCCCGGAAGGAACTGGACTTGGATCCATCTTGATGGGCAAGACAGAGGAGAGGTGGGTCTGTGAGCTGAGCTGAGCTGAATGCTGGACAGACGGAATTCCCTCTCCCCAGCAGTGGGAGGTTCCCCCCTTGTCATCCCGGTGCCTGTAAGGGAAGCTTCCCACATGCACCCTAGAGGTCCTTGCTGAACGTCTTCCATCTGCCCTTACAGCTCCACTCTCCACCTTGCCCACATGGTCCAGGGTCCTGGGAGGCAAGCTTGGGTGTGGCCAGCTGAGAGCCCTGGGGGAGACTGGAGTTGGGGAGAGTGGAGGGGCCAGGTCTTTATTCTCCTTGTGGGCCACGGTGTCCCTCCACCCAGGGTAACGGCTCTTCAAAGGTGGCCTCCCCACATGGCCTTTTTGCTCTCCTGGGCCAGATATTGGCACCCTCCCTTTACTCCTGCAGGTCTGGGGGTGGCCTCTGTGCCCCAGGGTTATCAGCCCACAAGTACTGGAGTGTCCACTGTGATTTTGTGATTTCCCCACGCTCTGTCCATACCTTTATTTTTAAAATCTCTTTCTCTAACTCAGATCATCCAATTTGAGAATGCCATCTCTTTCCTGCAGGGAGCCTGACCACACAGCGACAGTCACCCCTTTCAGGTTCATCAGTGCCTGGAATGTTGTCCCGTAGTCCAACCCCTTTATTTCAGTGAGAAAACGATATTCAGAGAGGCTGAGTGAGTTGGTCAAGGTCACACAAGTTAGTAGCAACTTTTGTTTCTTCTCATGGCAGAAATGATTCCCAAGACAAGAAAAAATTCTCTCCAGGTAGAAGAGGCCTGGGTCATCGAGCTGATTATAGGAGGTGGTTGGGAGGGTTTTGAGGATGGGAGAGGCATGTTCTTATTGTCTGGAACTTTCTTTCCCATCCGAGAAGCTCTCATAGCCTGTGTGCATTTTCCATCCCCAGGGATAGGACCCATCCACCTCAACGAAATCGAGTGCACCGGGAACGAGAAGTCCATCATAGACTGCAAGTTCAATGCTGAGTCTCAGGGCTGCAACCATGAAGAAGATGCTGGTGTGAGATGTAACATCCCCGCCATGGGCTTCCAGAAAAGGGTAAGGAGCCCGGGCGCCCAGAGGGAACTGTGTTCTATTTTGGTCACTGAAGCCCCAGAAAATGTAGACCAGGTGGCCTCAGGCTAAGGCTTTCCAACAGGTGGTCGTAGAGTGCTCTGATGATGAGCTCAGAAAGTTGTCAGGCTCTGCTGCTCTCACTGGTGGTGACCGTCACCTGGCCTTGGTGGAGGAGCCAAATGAAAGGACACATGGATAAGCTCCACTGGCCTTACTGGCAAATGTTGGGGATCCACTGTGCGCCACGCCCTGCACTGGGGCTGGACATACAGGGTGATTGTAACTCAGTCCTTCCTGCGAGGGATTCAAGGTCTACAGCATCTGTGGTGCCCTTGGCAAAAGCCCTTTCCAAGAGCCCAGAGGAACCACATTACAGCAGGTCTGCAAATCACACAGATCTAAGCACAATACAGGTAGTATCTGGGGACCGAAGACTGTATTTTGGCTTCCAGAGGGAAAGAAAAGGGAACCTTTACAGCGTTATGTCCGAGGCACATCCCTCCCTTCCTGAGATGGGGTCTCTAAAAACCTGCACCGTGTCCCCTCGTGTGGGTGACCTTTCCCACAGGAGTAGCCAACAGGAAGAACTCCTCTTTGCCAGGAGGTCGTCCATCCAATCCTACAAAAAGGCCTGGTAAACCCTATTTAATGCTCTTCACTAAACCATGAATTTGGTACAGCGCTGGCACATTGAAAGAACTTCTTGAAGGCTTATTTTTAAGATGAGCAAATGCAGACACATCAGGGTACAGAATGGCTCCCCAGCCAGGTGCCTGCTCTGACAGTGATTCTTGACCTTGGCACCAGCATGTCAAAGGCACTACTGAACTGGTCAGCCACAACAGTTCACCGCCCAATGGGGCCAAAAATGTGAACCCAACAGCCCTCAGCCAAGCCAGGCATTTGCTTGGGGGTGAGAAGGAGCGTGGGCCACAGCCCCACAGCTGCAGGGAGGGCTTGCCATCTGTAATTGCTGAGCAGCATTCCAAGAAAGCCATAACAGACCTATAAAAGCTGACGTGCCAAGAGTCCCAGTATGCTGGGGCACCATTCTCTTCAGACAGATTGGACTTGGGTGGAATGGGGTTTTCAACCCAAAGGAAAGACCTAGGCCAAAGAAAGTGAAGTTTTCCAGGAGGGTTTTATGGTGGGTGGAGCTGAGCTTGCCCATGTGCCCACTCATGCCAGTGGGGGCACCACACTCCCAGCACAAACAGCCCTCACCCTTTCATGGGCCCTCCAGGCTCTAAAAGATGAGCCCAGCGCTCAAGCATAGGGCGTGGGAGAGTTTTACGCCTGGATCTGCCATTTCTATCCCCCGGGAAGGAAAAGAAGGATGTCACCTCTGAAAGAAATCCCTGTGGGCTGTATGAGCCGTCTCCCATGGCAGTGGGCCAGGCTTCTGCAGGGCCTGCCTTGGGGCTCCCAAGGGCATTGGTAACACCGCTGAGCAGAAAAATCAAGACTCCCAAGCTTTATCACTGTGTTAGTTTGCTGGGGCTGCCATAGCAAAGTACCACAGACTGGGTGGCTTGAACAGTAAAAATTTATATTCTCATAGTCTGGAGGATGGAAGTCCAAGATCAAGGTGTCCGCAGGGTTGGTTTCTCTTGAGGCCTCTCCCCTTGGCTTGCAGACGGCCACCTTCTCACTGTGTCCTCATATGGCCTTTCCTCTGTGCACACACATCCCTGGTGTCTCTTTCTCTTCTAAGGAAACCAGTCCTATTGGATTAGGGCCCATCCATATGATCTCATTTAACCTTAGTTACTTCTTGAAAGGCCCTATCTCCAAGTGAGTCACATTTGAACTGTGAGTCACATTTGAACTAACATGGGGGTTAGAGCTTCAGCATATGAATTTTTTGGAGGACACAAGTCAGTTCATAACAATCACACACTAGCTGATTCCTTAATTAATCTCTTTAAGGTTTCAGTTTCTCCTCAGAAAATAAAGAGGTGAGAGAGGTGA
This sequence comes from Balaenoptera physalus, assembly GCF_965194825.1. Taxonomy (NCBI): domain Eukaryota; kingdom Metazoa; phylum Chordata; class Mammalia; order Artiodactyla; family Balaenopteridae; genus Balaenoptera; species Balaenoptera physalus. The sequence continues at coordinate 108,513,370 of NC_138886.1, read as the reverse complement.
TTCCTAGCTTCCCTTCCAGCCTGCAGTTCATTAGGAAATTGACTTTTCTATTGAATGACTAATAAAACTCAGAGGCTTGGAACCGGGTGGTTTTGTCCATCCAGCCACAGCAGAGCTGCGTTTCTTTCATTGCTGGGGTGAGACGCCGAGGCAGGGAGGCTCTGGGACTGGCAGGTGGGTTTACCAGGCGAGCTAATCCACGCAGGGGCCCTGGCACCTTTGCTGACCTCTAGCTCCCCTCTGAACTGTGAGCCTGGCCCTGACTGGGTAGCAGGACCAAGCCCACATGTGGAATGTGAGTTGTAGAATGCCCCTGCTTGCTTTCATGTTAACATCTGGGTTGTGTTACCTCGCTTCCTACCCGCCACCTCCAAAAATAGGTGTGGGACTGGTGAACCACAACGTTATCAAAACACAGGGCGGCCTCGCCATGCCCCACTGGCTGGAAGTGGGTGTTTTGTTTTCCCTATTCATGCTCAGAAAACTTCAGCTGCCTGCACTTCACTCCCTTCTTTCAAACCCCATACTGCTGCCACCGAGAATCAAAGGAATAGGAAAAAAGAAATGCCTTGGGTTGTTTTAAAAAAAACAGTGGAGGAGGATTGACCTCTCCTGACATCCTTGAAGGGTAATGAGGTGGAGAGGGTGCAGGCCAGAGGCTCCTGGCTGACCCCGAGGCCTCTTGGGGTTCCACCAATGCTGGTAGAGTCAGAGCATTGCGCCAGGCCACTTCCAGAATGGGACACCCAGGAGGGGGGCCGTGGAAATAGAGAGCTATGTCCTGGGCTGAGTTTGAACTTCATGGCTGGCCTCTTTTGTGCCCTCCAGAGTTTTCTAGAAAATGAGAAAAGGCTCCCAATGCATCTTGAGGTGCCTGGATTCCTCCTGGGGTGATGGAACCCTGCTCCCTGTTACGGAGGCTGCTCCAGGCTTGCTTAGCCTTGGATGCACGGCCACAGCTTGGAGCTTTGGGAAGTGCTTCAAGGAGAAGCCCCAGCTCCCCACTGGTGACCCCGAGTTTTCCTTGCCCCGGAGTCAGTGTGCAGGCACATTCTTCAGCCAGAGCCTCTCAGACTTCTGTTGGCTCTAGAACCTAGGACAGGAACACATGGCCAACAAACTTTGGCTGCACAGGCAGTGGTGGACAAAGGACAGGGACCCTCCCAGAGAGAGCGCTTGAGACAGGAGCCTTCACATTGAGACTTAATCTTGGGGCCCCACTGCTCTCTGGTAGTGGGACCAAGTGTGAACTGTGGGTTCTTTAGGCTCCCCCATCTTCATCTTTCACTGACCTTGGGGCAACAAAATGGGGGGCAGTGGCCTATGAAAGGGGTAGCGGAGGTAGCTATCAGCCCCCAGTGCAGTCAGTAAGACAGGGCATAGTCTGTAGGGAGATAAAAAATAATGATAAACCCAATTAAAAGTCATTCTGCGCTTTTTTTTTGAATTTTTGAATTTTATTTTATTTTTTGTACAGCAGGTTCTTATTAGTTACCCATTTTATACATATTAGTGTATATATGTCAGTCCCAATCTCCCCACCCCCCTCACCACTTCCCCCCCTTGGTGTCCATACGTTTGTTTTCTACATCTGTGCCTCTATTTCTGCCCTGCAAACCGGTTCATCTGTACCATGTTTCTGAGTTCCACATATATGCGTTAGTATACGATATTTGCTTTTCTCTTTCTGACTTACTTCATTCTGTATGACAGTCTCTAGATCCATCCACGTCTCTACAAATGACCCAATTTCGTTCCTTTTTATGGCTGTGTAATATTCCATTGTATATATGTACCACATCTTCTTTATCCATTCATCTGTCGATGGGCATGTAGGTTGCTTCCATGACCTGCCTATTGTAAATAGTGCTGCAATGAACATTGGGGTGCATGTGTCTTGCTGAATTATGGTTTCCTCTGGGTATATGCCCAGTAATGGGATTGCTGGGTCATATGGTAATTCTATTTTTAGTTTTCTAATGACCCTCCATACTGTTCTCCATAGTGGCTGTATCAATTTACATTTGCACCGACAGTGCAAGACGGTTCCCTTTTCTCCACATCCTCTCCAGCATTTGTTGTTTGTAGATTTTCTAACGATGCCCATAATAACTGGTGTGAGGTGATACCTCATTGTAGTTTTGATTTGTATTTCTCTAATAATTAGTGGTGTTGAGCATCTTTTCATGTGCTTCTTGGCCATCTGTATGTCTTCTTTAGAGAAATGTCTATTTAGGTCTTCTGCCCATTTTTTGATTGGGTTGTTTGGTTTTTTAATATTGAGCTGCATGAGCTGTTTATGTATTTTGGAGATTAATCCTTTGTCCGTTGATTCGTTTGCAAATATTTTCTCCCATTCTGAGGGTTGTCTTTTCACCTTCTTTATGGTTTCCTTTGCTTTGCAAAAGCTTTTAAGTTTCATTAGGTCCCATTTGTTTATTTTTGTTTTTACTTCCATTACTCTAGGAGGTGGATCAAAAAAGATCTTGCTGTGATTTATGTCAAAGAATGTTCTTCCTATGTTTTCCTCTAAGAGTTTTATAGTGTCCAGTCTTACATTTAGGTCTCTAATCCATTTTGAGTTTATTTTTGTGTATGGTGTTAGGGAGCGTTCTAATTTCATTCTTTTACGTGTAGCTGCCCAGTTTTCCCAGCACCACTTATTGAAGAGACTGTCTTTTCTCCATTGTATATCCTTGCCTCCTTTGTCATAGATTAGTTGACCACAGGTGTGTGGGTTTATCTCTGGGCTTTCTATCCTGTTCCATTGATCTATATTTCTGTTTTTGTGCCAGTACCATATTGTCTTGATTACGGTAGTTTTGTAGTATAGTCTGAAGTCAGGGAGTCTGATTCCTCCAGCTCCGTTTTTTTCCCTCAAGGCTGCTTTGGCTATTCGGGGTCTTTTGTGTCTCCATACAAATTTCAAGATTTTTTGTTCTAGTTCTGTAAAAAATGTCATTGGTAATTTGATAAGGATTGCATTGAATGTGTAGATTGCTTTGGATAGTATAGTCATTTTCACAATATTGATTCTTCCAATCCAGGAACATGGTATATCTCTCCATCTGTTTATATCATCTTTAATTTCTCTCATCAGTGTCTTATAGTTTTCTGCACACAAGTCTTTTGTCTCCCTAGGTAGGTTTATTCCTAGGTATTTTATTCTTTTTGTTGCAATGGTAAATGGGAGTGTTTCCTTAATTTCTCTTTCAGATTTTTCATCATTAGTGTATAGGAATGCAAGAGATTTCTGTGCATTAATTTTGTGTCCTGCAACTTTACCAAATTCATTGATTAGCTATAGTAGTTTTCTGGTGGCATCTTTAGGATTCTCTATATATAGTATCATGTCTTCTGCACACAGTGACAGTTTTACTTCTTCTTTTCCAAATTGTATTCCTTTTATTTCTTTCCTTCTCTGATTGCCATGGCTAGGACTTCCAAAACTATGTTGAATAATAGTGGCTATAATGGATGTCCTTGTCTGGTTCCTGATCTTCGAGGAAATGCTTCCAGTTTTTCACCATTGAGAATGGTGTTTGCTGTGGGTTTGTCATATATGGCCTTTATTATGTTGAGGGAGGTTCCCTCTATGCCCACTTTCTGGAGAGTTTTTATCATAAATGGGTGTTGAATTTTGTCAAAAGCTTTTTCTGCATCTACTGAGATGATCATATGGGTTTTATTCTTCCATTTGTTAATATGGTATATCACATTGATTGATTTGCATATATTGAAGAATCCTTGCATCCCTGGGATAAATCCCACTTGATCGTGGTGTATGATCCTTTTAATGTGTTGTTGGATTCTGTTTGCTAGTATTTTGGTGAGGATTTTTGCATCTTTGTTCATCAGTGATACTGGTCTGTAATTTTCTTTTTTTGTAGTATCTTTGTGTGGTTTGGGTACCAGGGTGATGATGGCCTCATAGAATGAGTTTGGGAGTGTTCCTTCCTCTGCAATTCTTTGGAAGCATTTGAGAAGGATGGGTGCTAGCTCTTCTCTAAATGTTTGATAGAATTCACCTGTGAAGCCATCTGGTCCTGGACTTTTGTTTGTTGGAAGATTTTTAATCACAGTTTCAATTTCATTACTTGTGATTGATCTGTTCATATTTTCTATTTCTTCCTGGTTCAGTCTTGGAAGGTTATAACTTTCTAAGAATTTGTCCATTTCTTCCAGGTTGTCCATTTTATTGGCATAGAGTTGCTTGTGGTCGTCTCTTAGGATGCTTTGTATTTCTGCGGTGTCTGTTGTAACTTCTCCTTTTTCATTTCTAATTTTATTGATTTGAGTCCTTTCCCTCTTTTTCTTGATGAGTCTGGCTAATGGTTTATCAATTTTGTTTACCTTCTCAAAGAACCAGCTTTTAGTTTTATTGATCTTTGCTATTGTTTTCTTTGTTTCTATTTCATTTATTTCTGCTCTGACATTTATGATTACTTTCCTTCTACTAACTTTGGGTTTTGTTTATTCTTCTTTCTCTAGTTCCTTTAGGTGTAAGGTTAGATTGTTTATTTGAGATTTTTCTTGTTTCTTGAGATAGGCTTGTATTGCTGTAAACTTCCCCTTAGAACTGCTTTTGCTGCATCCCATAGGTTTTGGATCGTCGTGTTTTCATTGTCATTTGTCTCTAGGTATTTTTTGATTTCCTCTTTGATTTCTTCAGTGATCTCTTGGTTATTTAGTAACGTATTGTTTAGCCTCCATGTGTTTATGTTTTTTACGTATTTTTCCCTATAATTCATTTCTAATCTCACAGCGTTGTGGTCAGAGAAGATGCTTCATACGATTTCAATTTTCTTAAATTTACTGAGGCTTGATTTGTGACCCGAGATGTGATCTATCCTGGAGAATGTTCTGTGCGCACTTGAGAAGACAGTGTAATCTGCTGTTTTTGGATGGAATGTCCTCTAAATATCAATTAAATCTCTCTGGTCTATTGTGTCATTTAAAGCTTGTTTTTCCTTATTAATTTTCTGTCTGGATGATCTGTCCATTGGTGTAAGTGAGGTGTTACAGTCCCCCACTATTACTGTGTTACTGTCGATTTCCCCTTTTATGGCTGTTAGCAGTTGCCTTATGTATTGAGGTGCTCCTATGTTGGGTGCATGTATATTTATAATTGTTATATCTTCTTCTTGGATTGATCCCTTGATCACTATGTAGTGTCCTTCCTTGTCTCTTGTAACATTCTTTATTTTAAAGTCTATTTTATCTGATATGAGTACTGCTACTCCAGCTTTCTTTTGATTTCCATTTGCATGGAATATCTTTTTCCATCCCCTCACTTTCAGTCTGTATGTGTCCCTAGGTCTGAAGTGAGTTTCTTGTAGACAGCATATATATGGGTCTTGTTTCTGTATCCATTCAGCAAGCCTGTGTCTTTTGTTTGGAGCATTGAATCCATTCACGTTTAAGGTAATTATCGATATGTATGTTCCTACTACCATTTTCTTAATTGTTATGGGTTTGTTTTTGTAGGTCCTTTTCTTCTCTTGTGTTTCCCACTTAGTGAAGTTCCTTTTGCATTTGTTGAAGAGCTGGTTTGGTGGTGCTGAATTCTCTTAGCTTTTGCTTGTCTGTAAAGCTTTTGATTTCTCCGTGGAATCTAAATGAGATCCTTGTGGGGTAGAGTAATCTTGGTTGTAGGTTCTTCCCTCTCATCACTTTAAATATATTATGCCACTCCCTTCTGGCTTGTAGAGTTTCTGCTGAGAAATCAGCTGTTAACCTTAAGGGAGTTACCTTGTATGTTATTTGTTGTTTTTCCCTTGTTGCTTTCAATAATTTTTCTTTGTCTTTAATTTCTGTCAATTTGATTACTGTGTGTCTCGGCGTGTTTCTCCTTGGGTTTATCCTGCCTGGGACTCTCTGCGCTTCCTGGACTTGGGTGGCTATTTCCTTTCCCATGTTAGGGAAGTTTTCGACTATAATCTCTTCAAATATTTTCTCACGTCCTTTCTCTCTCTCTTCTCCTTAAGGGACCCCTATAATGTGAATGTTGTTGCGTTTAATGTTGTCCCAGAGGTCTCTTAGGCTGTCTTCACTTCTTTTCATTCTTTTTTTTTTTATTCTGTTCCGCGGCAGTGAATTCCACCATTCTGTCTCCAGGTCACTTATCCGTTCTTCTGCCTCAGTTATTCTGCTGTTGATTCCTTCTAGTGTATTTTTCATTTCAGTTATTGTATTGTTCATCTCTGTTTGTTCTTTAATTCTTCTAGGTGTTTGTTTTTTTAATTCTTCTAGGTTTTTGTTAAACATTTCTTGCATCTTCTCGATCTTTGCCTCCATGCTTTTTCCAAGGTCCTGGATCATCTTCACTATCATTATTCTGAATTCTTTTTCTGTAAGGTTTCCTGTCTCTGCTTCATTTAGTTGTTTTTCTGGGGTTTTATCTTGTTCCTTCATCTGGTACATAGCCCTCTGCCTTTTCATCTTGTCTATCTTTCTGTGATTGTGGTTTTTGTTCCACAGGCTGCAGGATTGTAGTTCTTCTTGCTTCTGCTGTCTGCCCTCTGGTGGATGAGGCTATCTAAGAGGCTTGTGCAAGTTTGCTGATGGGAGGGACTGGCGGTGGGTAGAGCTGACTGTTACTCTGGTGGGAAGAGCTCAGGAAAACTTTAATCTGCTTGTCTGCTAATGGGTGGGGCTGGGTTCCCTCCCTGTTTGTTGTTTGGCCTGAGGCGACCCAACACTGGAGCCTACACAGCTCTTTGGTGGGGCTCATGGCGGTCTCTGAGAGGGCTCACGCCAAGGAGTACTTCCCAGAACTTCTGCTGCCCGTGTCCTTGTCCTCATGGTGAGACACAGCCACCCCCTGCCTCTGCAGGAGATCCTCCAACACTAGCAGGTAGGTCTGGTTCAGTCTCCTATGGGGTCACCGCTCCTTTCCCTGGGTCCCGATGTGCACACTACTTTGTGTGTGCCCTCCAAGAGTGAAGTCTCTGTTTCCCCCAGTCCTGTCAAAGTCCTGCAATCAAGTCCCGCTGGACTTTGAAGTCTGAATCCCTAGGAATTCCTCCTCCCGTTGCCGGACCCCCAGGTTGGGAAGCTTGACGTGGGGCTCAGAACCTTCACTCCAGTGGGTGGACTTCTGTGGTATAATTGTTCGCAAGTTTGTGGTCACCCATCCAGCAGTTACGGGATTTGATTTTATTGTGATTGCGCCCCTCCTACCATCTCAATGGGGCTTCTCCTTTGTCTTTGGATGTGGGGTGTCTTTTTTGGTGAGATACAGTGGCTTCCTGTCGATGATTGTTCAGCAGTTAGTTGTGATTCCGGTGCTCTCAGAAGAGGGAGTGAGAGCACGTCCTTCTACTCCGCCATCTTGAACCGATCGCCATTCTGCTTTTAATCATCACCGCCCACTGGCGTTCCGAACCTCAGTGCCAACACGGCCCCCGGGAGGGGTCCTCACTCACGGCCTCCACCTCCCCAGCATGCGCCCCTATGCCGGCCTGCAGCTCCACCAGGCTCGGCGGTGAGATTCTAGAAACCACACCGAGGGGACGGGGAAAGGACTTGGACCTCCCAAAGAGAAGGGAGGCTCCAGGCTCCTAAATCAGGACCCAAGCTGTTAGAGGGCTCAGCCCGAGGCCTAGAGGAGAGGCCTGCGGTCGCCATCACGTCCCCACTGTCTGTCTATCCAGGACACAGAGTGTCCTCGGGCCAGAAGGCCAGAGACTCAGGGGGCCAGGCGGGTCGGGAGAGGGGACATGCGTGGGGGGCTGGCAGACCGCTCCTTGCCAAGGCTGTAGCCGCTCAGAGGCGACCGGAGTTGGTTTTCACAAGGCACAAAATTAGGTGCCTTAGTGAGTATCCTAAACCTTAGGGCTCAGTCTGACCCCAGTGGACAGGAAAAGCCTCAGAACATAAGCCCAGGCTCCAGGGCCCCAACCTCCCAGCAGGAGTGCTCCATCCTCTAACCTGAGTGTGAGTCGGTCCTCAGTTCTGGCTTGGTGGTCCCTGCTTTGGGACAAAAGCATCCCTGGAGAAGGGGGCTTACGTACATGGTTTGGAGGTGGTCTAGCATGGTAGTTAAGAGACACTTACTGTATCTGAGACTCTACTTTCTCATCTGTGAAATTTGGATGACATGGTACTGCTGCCTCCTAGGGGTGCTGTGAGGAACGAATGTCCATAAAGAGCTTGCACAGGGCCTGAGACACGTTAAGTGCTCTGAAAGCCTGCCTGTGAATTTCCCAGCACTGAGCGTTGGGCCTGTCATATAGTAAAAGCTCAATAAATACTGGATGAATGAATGGATCCTGTGAATTATGCACAATTCATTTCATCTCTCGGGAGGTGCCAGCATTACCGGCAGAGTTCAGTAAGCACATAAAGGAAGTATATGGTAAAATACAGGCCTTTATTAGGTCTCAAATAAGCAGAGGGGATGGCTTGAAGTTACCTCTAGAGACATCCCGGATGGGTTGAAGGCGCACCCTGTCCAAGGGCTGCTGGCCTTCCCCTGCATGTTGGAGCTGGGTGACTCGCCTCCTGCTGAGGTTCAGGCCCTTCTAGGACTTTCTTGATGGCTCTGCCCATCTTATCTGCTTGTGTTTTTACATAGATCCAAAGATATATTAGTCATGGCTGATGTACAATGCATATCCAGTGTCCAGTGTCCAGCTTCATCGGGGTTTCCTTCAGCCCAGAGACACCCAGGAAGACAAATGTCAGCCTCCCGAAGGCCAGCCCTCTTCCTGCCTGCTCTGACCTCTTCTAGCTCCTCTGAAGAGAGGTTTGCTTTCTGCTGGGACTCCCATCCTAATGATGATCATTGCTGTGAGGATGTCTGATAGTTCTCGGCACTCACTTGGTGCCAGGCCCTGTTTGAGCACTTTACGTGAACTACCTCATTCATGCATCCGCTCAACAACCGTGGCAGGTAGATCGAGCATCATGTCTGCCCTCGGCTTGTCTGTTTGTCGGCTGACCTCAGTGACCCTCCCAGCCCCTAAGTCCATAAGAATTAAGACCTGTGACTTAGGGGTCGTGCCATTGCTAAGGACCGGAAAACAAACAGCTGAGGATTCCTGGAAGTGTTATGCCTTATCTCAAAGGAATGAATTGTGAGAAGCATAAAGGAAAGCAGGGTAAGGTATCTGGATTAAAGGCTGCAGTTTCAGAACCCTTCCCCAAATTCCAGATCTCCCTGCTTGGGCTCACTTAAGTTGGTCCACGCTTTCATTCCGTAAGACTGATCGTGTATTCATCCATTCCAAAAATAGTCTTGGCATATACCTAACATGTGGGAGGTGCTGTCTTAGTTATTGATCATCCAGTAATCCAGACAGCTCTGCTCTTTGGCACTTATAATCTAGCAGAGGAGACAGATGTTAAATTGTGAATTAGCTTAATTATAATTGTCAAGAATGCTAAGAAGGAGATGTAGAGGGAGTGATAGACTGTGTAAGTGGGCACTGACCCCCATCAGAGGGAAGTGCCATTGGGTATAGGATTGGAAAGATGAGTGGGACCAGCCAGGCAAAAGGGCCTCTGTATATAATAGGCTTCAGTGTGAAATGAGACTTACTGTGTGACATGGTCAAGAAAGTTAGGTAGCCATGGAAACTGAAAGAAGGCCATGCACTTGGAGGTCAGAGAACAGGGAGGAGAGAGACATGTGATTAGGATGAGGAGGGGAGTAGTGGAGCAGTGGGAAACCATGGATGTGTTCTAGGGGAGGAATGGGGTTGGGTGTTTTTCAAATGTGACTCTGGCGTCTGCATGGAGAATGGGTCAGTGAAGGCAAGAGGAGAGGCAACAGGAGGTGAGGAGGGCTGGTTCAGGTGAGAGGTGATGGTGCCTGGGACGAGAGGGTAAGGATGGAGCTGGAGGGAGGAGGGTGTGTCGGAGAGAGACTTGGGAGATAAAATCTATGGAGGAAGATTTTGACGGGATGTGGGGGGATAAGAGAGAAGACGATGCTGAGGATTGCACCCAGATTTCTGGCTTGTCTAACAGAATAGATTCGGGATCGGCAAACTACAGCTTGCAGTCCAAACCCATCCCTCTGCCTATTTTTGTATATATGGGTTTATAGGCACACAGCTGTGCCCCATCATTTACATATTGTGATGCCTGCTTTCACACTACACGGTTTGCTGCCCCTGGGACAGATGGTAGTGGCTTTAACTGAAATAGGGAACGAGGGGGAGGTAGAGCACAGCTTTAGGTGGAGAGAGAAAAGAGGACAAGTTAGATTTGGGGTCTCCGAGGTGCCGGGTGGGACAGGCAGCTGGCTGTATGGGTCTCAGAAGAGAGTTCTGCGGGAGAGGACAGCAGGGGATGCTGTGGGAGGAGATGGGATCAGGGGCTGGAACCTGGGGGCAGGAGGTGTGGCGAGGAGAAAAGGGTCCAGGAAGGAGTCAGGGAATTCTACCATTTTAAGGCCTCTTGCTGCATCCTTCCAAGTGTCTGATCTAAGAGCAGCCCCCCTGGTGGGCGCATGGGCAGCAGAAGCAGATTCTGCTGTGCTGCTCAGAGGGGTCAGTGGGCCTCCCCCGCTGCACAGGCTTCTAGGGCCCCAGGATGCCTGCGGTGGGGCGGGGGCGGGGGACCGAATACAGAAGACCACGCTGGGCACGATGCCTGCGGCACACAGTAGGCTGTCAGCGATGCTGCGGGATCTGTGTCGCAGGCAGGACCCCCTGCCTTGGGGAAACTGGGACTGAGGGCAGTACGGCGGGGCGTCAACCTGCCTTCCCCTCGTGGCCTTCCTTTCTTCCTTGCCTTCCTTTCTCTCCACAGCTGCGCCTGAACGGGGGCCGAAACCCCTACGAGGGCCGAGTGGAGGTGCTGGTGGAGAGGAACGGGTCCCTCGTGTGGGGGACAGTGTGCGGCGAGAACTGGGGCATCGTGGAGGCCATGGTGGTCTGCCGGCAGCTGGGCCTGGGGTTTGCCAGCAACGCCTTCCAGGTGAGAAATCCCCAAGGGCCTTGAACCCTCCATCCAGTCTGATCCTGCCCATCTCTCGTCAGCCCCCATCTTCCACGAACCCCAGGAGACAGAGAGCCATGGGCTCGGAGGAAGAGCCTTATCCTGGCTCCCACGCCGCTCTCCACAGCCCCGAGTCCTTGGGTGGGTCACGTGCTCTCTGGACGCTGGTTTCACGGTCTCAGCTCTGCGCGCTGGGATTCACACTGTGCCAAGGGCTCCTCCTCGGCCGTCCTGATGTGCCTCTTGCAGACGGAAGCCACTCAGTCCTGTGGGGCAGGGGAGCCCACCCAGCCCACCCCCGCAGGCGCCTTAGCTCACCCAGAACATGCTTCCCCACGGTGACCACATCCCCGCATCCTCTCCTTGGTTGGCTGGTAAATCCCCAAGCCTCGTCCAGGGCCCCTTCACAGCCGCTGCACCCTCCTCCCCGCCGGCCCTTCCCTAAAGAGAGGGACTCAGCTGAGGGCAGTTAAGCTCCTGCCCCTGTCAGGAGAAAGACAAGTAGCGCTTCGGCTTCAAAAGTCATTGCTTTCTGGACCCCATCCTACGAGGGAACATTGTCAGAGAGAGGCTGGGGGCCGGAGGAGAGGGAGCCCGGCAGCTCCGGGTCTATTCCCAACCGGAGCCCTACCAGCCGGCTGCACAATGATCTGGGGCAAAGCAGCCACCCTTCTACGCCTCCCCGTGACATGGAATGAATAGTCCCAGGTCCTCAATATCCTGGCTCTAAACGCTTTCCTTCAGCTTCTCCCAGAACCAGAAAATGTCTGAAGCTCCCCCATCTTGCTTTGCTAACCCTGACTTCAGCCCCTGTGCCCAGCTGGCCTGCTCGGGGAAGGGGTTTCTTAGGAAGGGACGTGGGAGGACTCAGGCAGCCTCTCTGAGCCTGACTGCCGCCTGCGGGCTGCCCAGGGCCCAGGGTAGGTGCTGAGTCCTGAGCAGGGACTGCCCTGTGGCTCCCCACCCCAGCATCCAGAAGGGGCAGGCCTCCGGTACCCGGGGCCCTCTGGGAGCCTGGCTTCGCAGGGCCATGTAATGTTTCTGCTAACACTGCTTATGACAAGCCAAGGTGCTCTCTGGTTCTTCAAGGAGAGTCGAAAAACAGTGCTCATTACAACACAGTGGCTGTCTGGCTATTTCTGTTCCCCGTCAGCTCGTTCCTAAGACACCTGGGCCTCACAGCTGAGGCTGTGAACGGGCCTGCCTTTAGGGAAGGGCCGGCGGGGAGGAGGGTGCAGCGGCTGTGAAGGGGCCCTGGCAGTCCCAAATCCGCCCCTGATTGCAAGCCCTATCCCTTCCCGAGGCCCCAGTTTTCTCTCTAGAGGATCAGGGTGTGTAGTCAGGTTCTTTAGAGAAACAGAACCAATGAGATTTATGAACGTGGAACTAACTGTTGACATATGTGAATAGATTTCTTCTCTCCTGCCAGTTCTGATCAATTGGCAGTGTATTCCTGGAGCACTGTGTTGAGAAGGATTCTGAGAGCACAGTCAGGCTTAGAGGAGAGTGCTGTGATTGATTAGTAATGTCTGCCCCGGGCTCAGGGGGAGGGAGTGGGCAGCATGAGCTGCCATTCCTGACGCACAGCATTGAACACACCCTTAGCTGTGCTTTCCAGAAGGGGGGAGGGGCAGAATCCAGCGTGAGGGTCTCACTCGCACTGCCACCAACAAACTGCATGACTTGGGTAAGTGACTCTTTGTGCCTTGGCTGTCTCCATCTGAATAATGGGATCATAAAGGCTTGGGACTTTTGTGAGGCTGAAATTTGATAGACTATGGGAAAATGACGATTCTAGGTGACGTACTGCCCATTTTGTTGCTGTTGTTGATTCATCCAGGAGACCTGGTATTGGCACGGAAATATCAACGCCAACAAGGTGGTCATGAGCGGAGTGAAGTGCTCAGGAACAGAGCTGTCCCTGGCGCACTGCCGCCACGACGGAGAGGACTTGGCCTGCCCCGAGGGCGGGGTGCAGCACGGGGCTGGAGTTGCCTGCTCAGAAAGTGAGAGCTCCTGGGTGTCATAGCCCACCCTCCCTGCCAGGCTCCAGTAGGGGATCAGAGTGTCACTGATGATTCCTTGCAAGGCTCTGAGGCATCTGCTATGAGCCGAGCAAAAGAGGAAAGCAGAGATGGATTCGTGTTAAGTGGAAGAGTCCGGGGCAGGAGGAACTACCTGCACCTGCAACCTGGAATCTTGCCCGATGACAGTGGAGAGGAAGGCAGGAGGGAGGACTTGGGAGTCTGGGAGCCTTGGGTTCAAAGGCCGGGTCACTGTAGATTATTTAAGTGGCCGTAGGGCGAATTTAGTGGCTAAGAACTTGTTCTTCTGGGGAGCATGCTTCTGGGTTAACAGGTGAAGCACACGCTAAGTGCTTGGTGAGTGTCAGCTTCCTTCCTTCCGCCCTGCTCCGTACATCATTTCCTGGGACTGCCCTGGCGGTTCAGTGGTTAAGAGTCCATGCTCCCAATGCAAGGGGCACGAGTTCGATCCCTGATCGGGGAACTAAGATCCCGCATGCTGTGTGCGGTGTGGCTAAAAAAAAAGAAAAAGAAAAAGAAAGATCATTTCCTGTCTGTTTTCACACCCTGGGGGTGATTTAGCCTCCTGGTGACTCCCTGGGAATCTTAAAGAGCTTGACAATATAGAAGGGAATCCCTCCCCCACCCCAGCCAGAATTCAGAATGACCATCTCAGTATGTTCCCTTCCATGCTGAGAGGACCCATTGACAGCACTGCAGGCGTGCTATTCTCTGGATCCCCCTGTCCTTGCCTTATCATATGATTCCCTTGTGAACCTGGGAGGTAGGAGAGGCCTGGAGTCTGGCCAGAGAACTCCAGACCAGACCCTGCCTGCCACTATTAGCTGATCTTGGCAAAGTTAGTTAACTGCTGTAATCCACAGTCTTTGTTGTTTTTCCTACAAACTGGAAATTAGATGTGACAACAAATACACACAAGCACTTAAGAAACAGTGATGCACTGTTGTTTACCATCACAGAGAACTAGGGAGAAGATTAAACTTGAACTCAGTCACTTCTCCCACCAACCCCTTTTAGACCCACGCAGCATCTCCTAACCCTTGTAAGGCAGGACTCTCAACTCCAGTGCGAGCTTCTCTGGGCAGACATCACAAGCTATCGCATCCTTTCTGAGAGGAGAGAGCGAGATGACCACCCTTACCAGCCGTCCAAGGGGAGAGCATCCAAGCAAAGTGGTCTCACCCTCATCAGGAGACTTTTCTTAGCTTAATAATTTATTTATATTTATAATATATCATTTTTTCCAAAAGGAAATTAAGATAATGTAAACCTAAATAAAATTCAAGGTAGCATAAGATTAAAGCAGATTAAAAAAAAAGTAGGTATTGGCAAAAAGGTAGTGGCTCAAAATGGAGCCAAGAGAGGTTAATAAAAAATATGTACTAAACCGTCCTATACATTTACTGCTATAGACTCATATACATTTACTATTGTAATTATACAGTGAGCTTCCTAGCAGCCAAAGGGAAGAGGGAAACCTGGTCATTAATATAATTCACAGTATGCAATAGAAACAAACCCATGAGTCAAAGAGAAGTCCACTATTCTAGATACTGAGATCAAAAGGAACTTCTCATTATGAGGACTGAGAGTTATGAGATCAACAATGTCCGTCATACCCTCACGGCAGACAAAATTTGACCTTCATGGGGCTATTGCTCAGAGAACCCCTCAGCTTGGACTGAAGGTATCAGTCAGAGTCTGCAGGGGGGAAAAGGTTACTGGGGCCAGGAGCACTGATCTGGCTTAATACTTTATTCAGAAAGAGAAAGTATATTCTTCAGGCAACGCTTTGTAATTACTTTTTCTCATCCAACCAATTACATCCTAAACCTGGAAGTTCTCCCTGATATCACTCTGTCTTCCTCATCATACCCCCCAGAGTCTAGCCATCTGGATTTTTACCTTTCCATAGCTTCTCAACTCCCTTTACCTTCTTCCATCCCACCATCCACCCTCTACACTGTGTTACCACAGAGGCTCCTCCCTGGGACCTCCCATTGCTTCCCTTCCCTGAAGCCAGGGTCAGTGCTGGTGCCCCGCTTGTGCTGCCTCATGTTCCAACCCCGTCCAAGCTTTCCCACCGACTTAAGTGAACGCAGAATCTTGCACAGGCACGTGTTGCCCGGCCTCATATCAGGCCGCCTTCCCTGCCCACCCCTCCTCAGTACACGCAGGCCTTGGTCCTCCTTCATGCCTCAGGGGCCCGGCATGTGCCACTGAGATTAGCATCTTAGAGCAGTTCCTTCTAACCTCTGCTCGTCCTCCATGGAACAACTAAAATGCAACTGCCTCCAAGGAAGTCTTTCCTGACGCCTCTCCCCAGATTGGGTCCCCTGTTATAATTCCCAAAACACCGCATATTTCTCCTTCAAGCTCTGGTCACGACTATAATTACGTAATTAATATGTGCTCTATCTGTCTCTCCTGCCATAGTATAGGACCTTCCTTGTTAGCACTGTCCAGAGAGGCTAGCGTGGTGCTCATTGTAATACTTGATAGACGGGTGGATGAGTGCGTGCCTCGGATGAGATTCTGGGGGATGTTTCGGGTGTTAGGGAGGTCAAGGCCCCATTCCATGGCAGGTGCTGAAAGCGAGCTACCGGCTAAGTCAGGCCGTGTTACCTTAAGACTCCTGAGCTGGAGGGAGGGCTGGCCTCCTCTCGGAAAGAGGAGGGTCCGGTGGAGACCCCTCTGCCCAGCTCAGAGGGAAGCTGAGGGGCTGTCCAGTGAGTACTGACTAGTGTACAGACAATGAATAAGAGACCACAACACCCTCAAAAAAGGTGTGCCCAGGACACTCAGTGCCAGCAATGCTGCATCCCGGTCTGCGCCCTCCAAGAGGAAATCGTTCTCAGCAGATGGGAGCCTCCCTACCCCTCATCCCATTTGAGTGCCCTTTCACTCCCCTGCGGTTCCACACCCAGTCCCTGCAGGTAGATTTGCTCTCTAGAGGCGGCGGGGCCCCATCACTGAAAATCTACTGGGCTCCATGTGCAGCCTGGGGACCGTGGGAAGGAGATGCAGACAAGCGAGGAGTGCTCCGGGCATTGGTGAACTTGAGCGAAGCAAAGCTCACAGATGACACCCACTTCAGAAATTTACAAGCAACCTGTCAGGAAATAAAAGATGGATGGGTCTTGTAAATGATGCACATACAACATTTTTGTGAATTGAAGTACACTAGAAATGTTCAATGCAATCTCACTTTTAAAGGGAAATTTACAGTTAATCCTTTGGTCAATACAGTCTCACTTTTAAAGGGAAATTTACAGTTAATCCTTTGGTAAAGAAGCTAATCCTTCTAATACACTTGTTTAGCAAACATAGATTATAGCCACGGGTGATTTTTTTTTTAACACCTGCTATGTGCAATGCACTAATTGAGTAAGTCAGGCTTGTTTTGTTTTGTTTCTTTAAATTTATTTATTTAATTAATTTATTTTTGGCTGCATTGGGTCTTTGTTGCTGCGCGCGGGCTTTCTCTAGTTGCGGCGAGCGGGGGCTACTCTTCGTTGCGGTGCGCGGGCTTCTCATTGCGGTGGCTTCTCTTGTTGCGGAGCACAGGCTCTAGGCGCGCAGGCTTCAGTAGCTGTGGCATGCGGGCTCAGTAGTTGTGGCTCGCAGGCTCTAGAGCTCAGGCTCAGTAGTTGTGGTACACGGGCTTAGTTGCTCTGCGGTGTGTGGGATCTTCCCGGACCAGGGATCAAACCCGTGTCCCCTGAATTGGCAGGTGGATTCTTAACCACTGTGCCACCAGGGAAGTCCCCAAGCTTGTTTCAAAAGAGGTACCTGGGGGAGAACTCTCATGTAGAGCAACAGTGCGAGTGGAAACTGGTAGAACCTGATATACATCAGAGCCTTGAAAGTATGCACCCTGCCCCCCAGCAGTTCCATTTATAGAAATATATTCTAAAGAAATAATTAAAGTTACATACACAGATTTACTACAGGATGTTTATCACAGGTTTATCTTTAACTGAAAGGTTCCAGGCAACCCTTGTATCTAAAAGTATGGGATAGGGTTATGAATTTAATATTATGAAGCCATGAAATGGATGTTGTAACGGATATTTATTAACAAAGGAATATGTCAAGTTATGTTTTAAAGGAAACAGTATTAGCAGACTATAAATCTACATACAATATTACACATGGTGGAAAATACATTTGTATCATTCCCGGAAGAATCAGACCAAGGTATTAAGAGTGTTCTCTCTCTGCACAGCACAATTTCATTGTTTTCATATGCTTTTTATTATGGACAACCTCAAGCCACTCAAAAGGAGAGAAAATAATACAACGAAGCCTCGTGCACCCATTACCCACGTTGAACAACTGTCAATGTTTTGCGCACATGTGCGGGGCTCTGCAGAGGCGTCCAGGAGGACTCGCAGAGAAGGGGGAGAGGAATTGGGGGCAGCGATCCACAAGGAAGGTGACCTGGAGGGGGGACACCACGAGCCAGTTCTAGACAGTGAGGCTCGGCAGGGATGGAGGCTAGTGCCAGCTCAGGAATCAGAAGGAACCTACTCGGGAAGGGGTGGGGGGGTCTCTGGCTTTGTCTGAATCCTGTGTCTGCCTTCCCAGCTGCCCCCGACCTGGTCCTCAACGCAGAGATCGTGCAGCAGAGCACCTACCTGGAGGACCGGCCCATGTTCATGCTTCAGTGCGCCATGGAGGAGAACTGCCTCGCGGCCTCGGCTGCCAACACCAACCCCACCACGGGCTACCGGCGGCTCTTGCGCTTCTCCTCCCAGATCCACAACAATGGCCAGTCTGACTTCCGACCCAAGAACGGCCGCCACGCGTGGATCTGGCATGACTGCCACAGGTGAACCCTCCCTGCCAGCGCCATAGGCTGCACCAGCCCGAGGCACCCAGATGGGGTCCAGGATCGCAGGGTCACTTAGGGATAGCCGAGAGGCCACACGGTCCCGGGGGCGGGGTTCTCCCCAGCTGGAGGGACGGCCCACTGGCCTCCCACATTTGCAGACGCCATTCTCTCTTCCCAGGGGGCCCTGGTCCACCTCCTCTTCCCCGAGCCTGTTCTCTTTCTTGGCTCCAACGTCGACAAACTTTGTTTTGAGAACCCAGTGCCCTTCCATTGACCTTCAGTCGACAGTTTTCAAGTGTGTCCACAGCAAGTTCGTGCTCTGCAGGCTGCTTGGGGTTTTGCAGTTGTTGGATTCTGAGTTCGTTTAGGAATGTACTTTAAATACCAGTATAAGTTTTAAACATCTCTACGAAGGCGGTGGGTGTGGAGACAGGAGTTCAAGGCCCGGGAGTCATGAGGCCTGGTCTCTCGACCCAGCTGTGCCTCCAACCAGTTGCATGATGTCAGGCCAGCTGGGCCACATCAGCCGGGACTGCTAATACCCCTTCCAGCCCTCAGTCTGTGGCTCTGTTCCCAGTGCTGTGTAAATCACGGACAAGAACAGAGCACAATCCCAGAGCCAGCCCTAGCTGGAGCCAACAGAAGCTTCCCTGTTCATCTCCCTTCTTTCTGTCCCTTTGCCTTGATTCCTACCCTAATCCTTATCCGGCTGCCACTGATGGTTCTCATTTTCCTGCTCAGACCTGAGCTGGGCAGGTGGAGGGAGCACAGTTTTGCAAATGAAGGGAGGGAGACCCCTGCCATTCAACCTGGCAGCCCTCCCTGCCCCCCACCGTGAGGGGCCACAGACCTGGGCACAGGGAGTGTGGTCTCTATGCTCAGAATCCCATCCGCACAGGAGCTTTTGCACCAGGTCCCTGCTTCTCAGAGCGGGGCCGGCGGGCTGGCAGCATCTGCAGTCAGCGCTGAATCCAGGGTCCTTGGCAGATTCACAGCAGAATCTGCGTGTTAACAGGTCACCAGGACACTGTGTGCACAGCAGTCTGAGAGGCCCCAGTCTGGCTGACCACCAGGCATCCTTCCAGCTCTAAAATGTGATGATCACCGTTAGGGGCATATGAACTAACATTTACTGACCCCCTTCTAAGTGCCAGAGCGGGGAACCCTCGTTTTCCTGAGTCTGGAAACGGCGGCTCTGCGTTCACGGGACTAGCCCAAGGTGAAGTCGTGGAGCAGGGACCCCGACTGGGGGCCTCTCTGACTCCCAAGCGTGCGTTCTTCCTGGTACCTCCGCCCGGTCTTCATCAGAAATCTGTGTTGTGCTGCTTTTTCATGTCATAACTTACGGCCTAGTCACATTCGAGTCTGTTTGGGGATAGAGTTGTTTAACCCATTTCAAAAGAAAGGACTGTGGAGGACTTCCCTGGTGGTCCAGTGGCCAAGACTCTGTGCTCCCAGTGCTGGGGGCCCGGGTTCAATCCCTGGTCGGGGAAGATCCCACATGCATGTCACAACTAAAGATCCCGCACGCCGCAACTAAGACCAGGCGCAGCCAAATAAATAAATAAATAAAAGGAGTATGGTAGAACTCAGGGGTGCTGATATTCCTTTATATTTGACCCTTGAACAACACGGGTTTGAACTGCACGGGTCCACCTATACGTGGATTTTTTTCAATACATATTGTACCTCACTATACGCATTTTCATTATACAGCTTTTTTTAAAATTTTATTTATTTATTTTTGGCTGCATTGGGTCTTTGTTGCTGCACATGGGCTTTCTCTAGTTGCGGCAAGCGGGGGCTACTCTTCGTTGCGGTGCGCAGGCTTCTCACTGCGGTGGCTTCTCTTATTGCAGAGCACGGGCTCTATGGCGCGCCGGCTTCAGTAGTTATGGCACGCGGGTTCAGTAGTTGTGGCTCGCGGGCTCTAGAACGCAGTCTCGGTAGTTGCGGCGCATGGGTTTAGTTGCTCCATGACATGTGGGATCTTCCCGAACTGGGCTCGAACCCGTGTCCCCTGAGTTGGCAAGCAGGTTCTTAACCACTGCACCACCAGGGAAGTCCTATACAGCTTTTAAATTAACTCAGTGTGGGGAAAAGTTTATGTCTGATTAGAGATTACAATACGTGGAACCAAAAGAATTAGAGTTTGAGTCCCGAATCTATCCAAACGGTTTCCGCTTCCTGCCCTCGGGTGAGTCATTTATTAACTCCTTTGTTTCTGAGGCAGCGATAGTAGTACTTGGATTTTCAACTTCACGTGGGTCCGTGCCCCATTGTTCAAAGGTCAACTGTAATTACTATCCGTGTGTCCTAAAAGTCCTAATTAGCCAAAGAAGTTTTGGTCTTTATATAGAAGCATGGAGGTCTTCTGCAGGGAGGAAGTTAGAGAGTAAAATTAAAGCCATGACATATGGGTGCCTGATTTCCTTCGGAGAATACATGGAGGAAGTGGTGCCCTGTGGGCCTACAAGTAGAAAGTAATTGCATCTCTGCCCTGCATGTGGCACTCCACCCAGACATCACACGGTAGGAGTCTCCCTGTGACCTAGGCTTGCCCTCCAAGGAATGGTCATTTCCCTAAGAATACACGTGACGACATCATGGAAGTGTTTCTTCTGATCTGGTGCTCCAGTGACCCTGACCCCCTCCTCCCCACCCCTACCCCAGCTTTTCCTGTGTTCTATTTTCTTTCTTTGTTTATAGATGTTGCAATCAATGGTTTGGGAGGGATGGGTGGGAAAGAACATACTGGCTAAGCATATGTTCCTTCAGGCCTCGACCTCCTGGACCATGGCTGAGAACCTCTGACCGTAAGACCCCAGAGAGTATAAGAAACTCCCCACCCCTGGCCTCCAGAGCTCCAGGGGCGTTCTCCAGGCTCTGTGGGAGGACCTTTCAACAGGAATCCTGGCCCGAATCTCCACTGGGTCCCTTTGGGAGTGTGATGAAAGCTGGCCCGTCCTCCACTCAAAAAAATTATTTCTAGATTTAACGTCCTATTTCAGCAGATTTACAGACACTGAAGCCCATCTGTGGAGCCAAAATTGAGAACCCTGGCTCAGATCAGTGTGTATGGGGAAAACTACAGCTCCCAGCGTAGTTGATGCTATGATGAGGAACAGAGCTATGTTCTTTGAAAGCCCTAAGATGAAACAGAGAACGGCCCCCTTAGGAGTCTCCGCCCCAGCCAGACCTAGAGGGAAATGCCCTGCACCATTCTCTCTCATGTACATGGCCCTTGGCTGATGATCTTGATGGAGGTTCCCCTCCTGCTTCTTGTGTCCCAGGGAGTGGGACCACACCTGCTCCCCTGGCACGTGATGTCACAGCTTTGACAGCTGGGCACAGAGCAACCCGGCCTCTCCCGGTTCTCAGTCCCTGCTCTGTCCCAGGGCTCAGTCTCCCTGCCCCTCACACCTTGGGGAAGCCCAGGAGAGGAGCTGGGAGGTGACATCCAGCACAGGTGCCAGCCCTCCAGTCAGGGATGGCCCGGCTACAAAGGGGGGACTTTCCTTCATTCCGCCCCACCCCCTACCGTGTGCGGAGCAGCCCCCGTATCAGGTCAAAGCCCCACAGATTCAGTGCGGCCTCTGTGAGCCAATTTTAGGCCTTCATCCTATCCGTGGGGCTTTGTTCCAGCCAGGGGCTGCCTAGCTCAAGAGGAGGGCAGGGCAGAGCAAGCAGGAGGGACCCTGCCCTTTGTGGCCGCACCTCCTGAGGCTGGAACACACCCACAAATTCTCTGAAATGGGGATGGGAGCCTTTTGCCAACCACGACTGAGTGCCGGCCAGGACACTCCATCCTGGAGGCACTGGAGGACTCGTGGCTGGTGTGGGAAACGAAAAAGAGTGAAACATCTCTACAACGAACACTGATGCTAGATCGAAAGTTTTATTTGGGCCCGAGATGACCTAGGGTAACAGAGAATATACCCAAACCTCCCTTCTTGCTCTGGACTAGCTTTGTCTGTCATCCACGTGTTCACCCAGCACCTCCTACCTCGGCTAGTACCGTGTCCTAGAATACTGTGATCTGGAGTCTCACGGTAGAAGACTATCCTTCCTCTCATCCAGATTACAGTGACCTCCCTCTAGTGTCAGGTACCCGCCTTAGACTTCTGGAATTTCTCTGCAAATCAGAGTTTCCCTATCTTTATCCCATGGATCAGGCCCCCTCTTAGACTTCCAAAGTTCAGGACACTCAGCCTGAAAAGAGGAAATTTCCCCTGATCACCAGGGGCCTTCCCAGCAGCCACGGTCCATATCCCCTGGGATGTGTGTGTGTGGGTGGTGGAAGGTGGGTGCCCCTGGGCTCCACGGCCAACCCGCTGGGAGGGAAACGTGGCCCCGGGGCTGATGTCCACGTATGCCCCAGCGGTAAAGCACAGAGGCTCCCGGACCTCAGCTAGCTAACATCGGGAGGCTCCAACCAGCTGCTTCCCTCCTGATATCCACAGGGGAAAAACTGAGAAAGACTCTTAACTCGAGTCTGCAGGAAGCAGGGGGAGCGGGAGAAGGTCAGCCTTACAAGAGTCCATCTGTGGACTCTGTCTGAATTTTGTTTGGACAACGGAACATAAACCTATCCCTCTTCAGTCTTTCCAGCCGGTAAACATGACAACATAAACCCGACTCTGAAAGAGGCAGACATGTTTTAGGCAATGAGTCAGACCTCCTGTCTCATCTTGCTCCTTCAAGAAGCCAAAATAGACTCTTTCAAAGTCATCCCTTCAGCTGCCACAGAATGCATCCTTGTGACTGTTCCCCTGTGGGCCCCTGGCTCAGCATTCTTTTACCCAGAAACATGAGTGACCTGGGAAAAGCCCAACTTAGGAACTTCTGACGTTTTTTTTTAGCACAAGCCCAACACAGGAAGAAGGGAAAAGAGCCTCTGATTTCCTCTCTGAAAAACCTGTCCTTTTAATTCCCCTCTTCTGCTCCCGATCCAGCGGAGGGAGCCTGAGGCCAACCACCTGAGGCCCGGGAGGCGGGGGGAGCTGCTGTCTGGGCCTGGGAATAATCGTAGCAATGGTAGTGGTGGTGGCAGTAATAAAACACGACTCCATCACTCCTGGGAGTAGTAGCAGTAAGCAGAGAGTTGACAGGTACTAAGTGCTGCTCTGTTCCAAGCCCCACGTTAGGTATTTCTGTGATTTCTCCTACTGCATCCTTACAGAACCCCTGACAGGGGGGTCATGCTATCATGCACTCTTGCCTGCAGAGGGAACTCAGCTCGCATGGCAACGAAACATGTGATTCTGTTCCCCAAGCCTTGGTACCTTGTTCCTCAGTTTTTCCCCATTTTCCAAATGTCCCTGTAATGACAGAGATAAGTGCGTTGCAGCCGCTTGTGATACATGTGTAGCAGCTTAGGACGGGCCTGGCCACCAAGAGCTATAGGAAGGCCCCACGGCAGCACGTGGCAGTCGTGTTTCCCTTGTTTATTCTGCACCTAACACAGGCCTTTCCAAGAATCTGCATCTGTTCTCAATTCCTCCCAAGTGACCGGATGGCACACCATTAGGTAAACATTCAGCCGAGGGAAGAGCCACGGGGGTGTACAAGCTCTCTCCCCCTCTACTCCTTTCCAGGGCCCTCAGGATGTGCCTGCCATCCTCTCCCTCCCACAGGGCCTAAGAGCCCTATTTTCGCCTCCTTTTTTATTTACTCCATGCCAGGAGCACAGACTTCTGCCTCCGTCACCTGGTTCGGGACACGCGTGGGTCCCACTCATCAGCGCCTGCCCTTCCCACCCCTCCTCCCCCTCTGTGGTCTCTCTCCCTCCCAACCACACTCCCACCTTAAAAGTTTTCAAAAGACATGGAAGAGTGACTTGCATTTGTCTGCAGAAAATGTGTCAAGTAGGCATGGGCTGTGATAGCCACTTTAGCACCCAGGAAGATGTTACACACATTTACTAAAAATGTCCTAAGGTATTGAGCTTATCATTGATGCCAGGCCCTCTGCTCATCAGTTTATCTTACTCGTCCCCACAACATCCTGTGCATTATGTGCATCATTATTCCCATTCAGGTGATGGGAGAACTGAGGCCTGGGGAGGTGGGCGGGCTGTGCCCCTCCGGAGCCCACGTAAGCACCACGGTTACTGGCTCCATCCCCCCGTTCCTAAGGCCCTGTCGCTGCCCACTCCTCTCCCACTGGCCGCCACTTTGGACCACGCTGCTCTGCTCATGGTGTCCCCAGTGGGAAAGCGCCAGCTGGGCCATCGCTGGCAGGCGGCCGTCACTCCAGAGACTGACATCCAGGCCCCCTCTCTCGCCCCCAGGCACTACCACAGCATGGAGGTGTTCACCCACTACGACCTGCTGAACCTCAATGGCACCAAGGTGGCAGAGGGCCACAAGGCCAGCTTCTGCTTGGAGGACACGGAATGTGAAGGAGGTATCTCTGGCGGGGCAGGTGGTGCTGGGGAGCTCCAGAGGGACTCAGGTGCTCCCGTGTGCGCCCACCCGGCTGGAAGCCCAGGCCTGGCGCAGGTCTCTGTGTCCCCCCGGCCACTGCTGACTCTCCCCGTGACCGTCCTCACTGGGGATCCCATGACTATAGCCTGGGGTTGGGGGGTAGGCAAAGCCTGGCTAAGGAGGCACCTGGGTCCCCAGAGTTATGCTGACGGGCACGGCTGGGTCCACGTGGCCTTCCGGGTAAGGCCCAAAGCCTTGAACCTGACACGCAGTCCCCTCCCACTCTGGCTGCCACAGCCTCTTCTCCCTGGGTCCCAACACAAGTGCCCCCGCCACACTGGTTCTTACCTCCAGGTTCAAGTTAAACCCTCGCCCTGAGGTTCCCAGACCCTCCCGACCGCCCCAGGCAGAGGCAGCACCGCGCTCACACCCCTAGTCAGCTGCCACACCTGCACCGTGACCACCTGTGCGCGCACCTGCCATCCTAGCCTGACCAGGCTCTCCCAGGGGAGACTCGATGACCCTTCTCAGCATGGCCGGAGCTCAGAGTAGCGCCCAGACGAGGCAGCCTCTCGATAAATGGGTGCGAATTGTCAGTGGTTGACGTGGCCCCTGACATGCCAGGAAATCACACAGCAGATGGGTTTTGAGCACCTACCATATGCCAGACAATGGACCGACCCAGGAAGGGTCAGAGAAACAAGCCAGACCTGAGTCCACATCCAAGTGCAGATTCCCCAGAGGGAGACAAGGTGACCCCAGCATCAAGCTCAACAATAAACACCAAAAACTTACCCAGATAAGCACACGCTTCATTCCTAGGCTGATATTCCTCGGAAAGGCCAAGGTGAGCCAGAGTGGCCAGGGAAGGCTTCGTGGAGGAGGGAGCAATGGGTTGTGGGTAGGGAAAGAGGGAGGGATTCCATGAAAAGGAGAGCACAGAAGGGATGGGCTGCCGAGCCCAGATGAAACCAAGGTTGTCGGCTTGGGAGAACGGAGAGATGCTGAGGGTGGGGTCTGGGGATGTCACGCACCCAGCAGGGCTGCTCGGGGCCCTTTGTGGGCAGGGTGGCACAGATGGCAGAGGAAGCCTCTTCCGGCAGAGGGGTCGTGGGTGCGTGGTGACTGGGCTTCCCTCTGCCCCTGCCTTCAGACATCCAGAAGAGTTATGAGTGTGCCAACTTCGGCGAGCAGGGCATCACCATGGGCTGCTGGGACATGTACCGCCATGATATCGACTGCCAGTGGGTCGACATCACCGACGTGCCCCCTGGAGACTACCTGTTCCAGGTGAGGGGCATGAGAAGGGGCTCCAGGCCCCCGCTGATGGGAGGGGGTGTCTCTGCCTTAGCAAGTGGGTGGGTAGCCTCCTTCTGATGGTGCCCAGGCAGAAAACGCATGGAGGCCAGGCCACCTGAAGTGCACAGAGTCCTCTACCCGGAAGCTGTCACTGTCACCCAGGTAACCTAGGTATGTGAGACATGCAGGCCCCTGGGGAACTGCAGACCTCCTGAGACATCAATTCAGTTAACACCTGGTGCTTGCAAATCAAGATGCATCTGAAGGCCAGATTTGGTCCTCAGGCCGGGAATTTGTGCACAGACTCTAAGGCGACCTACACCTCTTGTGTCCTTTGGAGCTATACTTTCACCTCCACCCCATCTCTCCCAGTGCCCTCACCCTGCCTTGCTCTGTGCTATCAAGGCTAAAAGCAATCCCACAAAGAGCCATTCACTCCCAAGTGTTTGTGACTTGCCTCTCCCGGAAGCGTTTGCCTCATAGAAGAGGATCTGCAGAGGGGGCAATTTTCAATGCGAAGAAATGAATCTATAATGGTAGGCTGTTAGGGACTAGAGACAGCCTTTCCGGTGACTGTTTGTGTGGAGACTTCCCAGGACTTCCACATATGCTGTCCAGGGGGAAGGCCCGCCCTGAGGAAGAACTAAGAGGGCTTGGCCTCCCACCTTCCCGCAAATAGCTGCGTGCTCCAGCCAGGGCCCTGACTGCTGGAGGAGCCCAGGGGCACTGTATCCCCACCATCTCCCCTTCTGGTGCACAGGTGCACCCCTGCCTGTGGAGGCTTCGTTTCGCCTTCTCATTTTTCCCACATCCCCACCCGTCTTGCTTTCAAGCTTGATGGTTGGGTGGCAAGTGGGCGACCAGAAATGTGTCATTCTGTGCTGAAACCTTTCCTGAGGGGGCGTTCAGCCAGCGCAGGGCCCAGTCACGGTCCCCACCCTATAGACAGTCCTGGGAGGAACCGACACCTGCAGGGAAGTGACCGCAGAAGGGTTTTGAAAGTTTCCCTGGTCAATTTCAGAGACTGAAAATCAGACAGCCAAGCGCTTTTCCACCCACAAGCCCAGAACCGCAGACTTGGAGAGGACCAACCGAAGAGCAGAGAGCTCTTTATTTAAAAACTTGAATATCCGTGTCTCTGGGCACGTACTCCATGCGTGGTGGTGTAGGTTTGAGGTCTGCTATCCCTTTGCCTGGGGGACGGGTAGCATCGTGTATTCTGACAATGTCTATTTAATAACTGCAGCTCCTTGAAGATCAGCAATGGGCCAGAAACTGCCTACGCCCTGTGAACCCATGGTCTCATGTAATCCCCCAGGGATGGGTGTTACCATTACCCGCATTTCACAGCCAGGCCAACCCAGGTCACATCGACTCCATATTCTGTGTTCTCGACTCCTAAACTATACACGTAGCAAATTAACTGATTAGGGGCATGTTCATGGAAAAGACTGTCCCTTGTGATAGACGTGGAGCTTTAGACATGTGAGAGCCCCGGCCTGTGTCAACGGTTCTCTCCATTCCCACGTGGACCCAAGTGCAGGCACCAGTAATGCTGCACCGGCGGGAGAAAGCCAGGCCGAGGAGGAGGTGGCGTCCCATCCGGAGGGGCCTGTGCACAGAGGCTCAGAGGCAGGGCTCACTGCGTTACTAGGTTCCTGGATCCACAGCAGATCTTTTTACTTTTTTTCAACACAAGGTTGCCACTGCCAATTTATTTATTTTTCGTTTGTTTGTGGGTTTTTTTTCAAGTTTTTAAAAATTGAGGTATAGTTGATTTACCGTATTATATTAGTTTCAGGTGTCCAACATAGTGATTCAGTATTTTTCTAGCTTATACTCCATTTATAGTTATTAGAAAATATTGGCTCGATTCCCCGTGCTGTACAATGTATCCTTCCTTGTAGCTTATTTATTTCATACATAGTAGTTTGTACCCCTATCTTTCCCTTTCCCTCTCCCTATTGGTAACCACTAGCTTGCTGTCTGTATCTGTGAGTCTGTTTCTTTTTTGTTACATTCACTAGTTTGTTTCATTTTTTTAGATTCCACGTATAAGTGATAACATGCAGTATTTTTCTTTCTCTGACTTATTTCACTAAGCATAATACCCACCAAGTCCACCCATGTTGTTGAAAGTTGCAAAATTTCATTCTTTTTTCTGGCAGAGTAGTATTCCATTGCGTATATATGTATCGCATCTCTGTCATCTGTTGATGAACACTTAGGTTGCTTCCACATCTTCGCTGTTGTAAACCACAGCAGATCTTTTGTCTAAGGGACTAAAGCTACTGCCCACTGATCCTCACGAGATTGGAAACCATACATCTGAGAGTCTGATGGGATTGTGGAGACCATTCTTTTCAGTCCCCACCCCTGCACCCAAGTGGGTCAAGCAGGCCCTGATAGCCCCTACTGCCCACACGGTCACCCCGCAGGGACACCTGGGTGGGCTCCCTTGGGGAACGGCTGTCCACGGGCAAGGGGCTGCCCGGGCCTTGGTACAGGGGGTTTGTCTGTCCTGGTCTATGAGCCATGCATGGGCTGGGGCAGGGGACAGCTAAGGTTGTCGGGTAGAAAAGAGATCAAAGAAAAGTAAGGTCACCCCAGAGCGGGACACTGACCCGCCTTACCTAGAGACACAGAGTCACGCTGGTAGCCTAGGGCCCCCAGAATGGCCTGCACTGGCCAGGATGCAGGGCTGGGGGCCCCACTGGACTGTTTCCCACAGCAGCTCTGGCAGGGCCCAACCAGCCTGCTAAAGAGTCACGCCCAGGCCCTTCTGGAGGGAAAGGTCCTGAGGGCCCCAAACCTACAGAATGTGCCTTAACTAGCGGGCTACCCCTCCCCCATCACACTGACCTAGGGCAGCTCTGCCCCCCTTGTCTCCCTGGGCTCTCAGCCCTTCCACACGTGGCAGGGCCCTCGGGAAAAGTCTCGTTTGTGTCCTCCATACCTTCGCCCACAGCCCCAGGCCCAGCTTCTGTCCCTTCCCCCTCCCCCTCCCTCCCCTTTCTCATCTGGGTTCCTCACCTCAAATCTCCCTTTTCTGTCCGCTCTCAGAAGCCCCCTCAAAATGATGGTCTTCCTGCCCCTGCTCCTTTGGGCTATGCCCTCTTACCTGGGATGATGCAGAGGAAAGGGGTGCAAGGCGGGCCCAGTCTCCCCCAGAGCCCAGGCCCTGCACTGGTGAGCAGGAAAGGCTTGGGGATCCCCTAGAGCAAACCGAGGCCTGGAGAGCGGAAGGGACATGTCCAATGTCACACCGCCGGGAGCAGTGTCGTCTCCAGCACCCAGGGCAGCCCCCCTCCAACTCCCCACAGCGCCTGGGCCTTGTCCCCACCCCTCCCAGCACATCCTGCTCCCCGGCCCCCTTCTGGTGCCCTCAACAGCCGTTCCGTGGCCTCCCCAGGCCCCAGCTCCCGCCTCTGTACCAAACCCCCAGCGCACCCAGGAGAGGGTACGATTGTGTGTGTGTGTGTGTGTGTGTGTGTGTGTGTGCGTGTGTGTGTGTGTGAATTACACCGAGACAGAGTGCGCGGAGGTCTCACTCCTCCAGGCCTCACCCCCCTCTGCCTCCCCGACCTCATCTCCGACCAGCTCTGCGCCCACCCGGCTGCTCTTGGAACACAGCACCGGCCATGCTTGCTCCCTTTCGTGAGGTCAGCCCGGCTCTGGGGGCAGGCCTGGTCTCAGCATCTCAGCTGGGCCTGGGAGGGAGGGTGGCCGAGGCGGGACCCCCTCCAACCTGACTCTCCCGCAGGTCGTCATCAACCCCAACTACGAGGTGGCAGAGTCTGACTACACCAATAACGTCATGAAGTGCAGGACCCGCTATGACGGCCACCGCATCTGGATGTACAACTGCCACATAGGTAAGGCCCCCGGGCCCTCCTGGGGAGCACAGCGCCTCAGGCCTGCCAGGTCCCCCCACGCCGCAGCCCAACTCCAGGAGACAGGCAAGAGCTGCCCCACTTTCTCGAGGAACCAGAGCAGCTTCCTAACTTGGGTAAAGACTTCAGGGAATGGGGCCAGCCTCGCGTTTCCACACGCAGGAAGAACATTGTAGACGCCACAGGCCTGGATGGAGACCGGGTTTTCACAGCCAGCTCTGGCTAAGGAGAAAGGACGGGACAGAAACCGGGCCGGCCCAGCGTAGACCCCAAAGCTATCTCAGGGCTGGAGCTGAGGCCACGACCTCATTACGCAGGAGACCTCAAAAATGGGGGCGGCAGCAATTTGCGGGCTCTGTGTATCGTTTTCCTGTCGAGAGCTAGAAGCTAGTCAGCCACTGTGGCTACTGGCTGCCAGTAAACAAGCTTTTCCTTGCGCTATACAACCCGGGCTCCAAAAGGGGAGGCTGAGCTTTCTCTTCCGCAGGAAAAGCGATGGCCTCGCTCTCGGTGGAGGAGAAAACGAAAAGCACTAGATTTAGTCGCTCCTTCACTCGACTTTGACAGAGCAGCTGACATGCGCCTGGCCCTAGAGATGGCGGGCACCTGGGGGTGTCACATAGAGGTGGCCGCCTGAGGAGGGTGGTGGCTCCAGGGACCCTGTGACCTGTGCATCTGGCTTGCCAAACCCTGTCTCCCCGATGCCCACCCCTCAGGTGGTTCCTTCAGTGAAGAGACAGAAAAGAAGTTTGAACACTTCAGTGGACTCATAAATAACCAGCTCTCCACGCGGTAAAGCAGTGACATGGTCACCTCCTGCCTTCGGGCCACAGCGCGTCTTCCCCAACGACCGATCGGATTGCCCTGCTCCCCCTCATCCAGCCCGGCCCTGCCTGTCTCGACCCCCTGCAGCCCCGGCCAAGCTCAGGAGGAAGGCGAGGAAGGCATGTTCCTGACACCTGCAGGCTGGGAAGGCCTCTGGGGCTGGGGCTCGTCCACGGGGCTGTGGGAGCAGTGCCAACGGAGAGCCACCCTGACCAGGAGCCCAGCGCACAGGTTGTCACCAGCTTGTCCCACCCCAAGCACAGTCCGGTCCGAGTCTCACCACCTGCTCGGCTCAGCACAGATAACACGGGGCCATTTTCTTCTCAAGTTACATGCTGGCAACGTGAGTGATCAACCCGAGGAGGTCTGGCGGTCTCCCATTTCTCCTCCTCTTGGGTCGTTTCCAGCCAACTGGAGTATCTAGACTTCTCTTCCAATTAAACAAACTGCCTCCACCCTCTTCTATCCACACATATAATGCTGCCACACGTCTTCTGATTCAGTGAGCTCAGAGCTGGTGCTTCTCTCCCCCCCACAACACCGTGTCCTCTTATTTGTCAAGATACTATTATTATATTCTATTTTCACAGACTTTGAAACACAAATTTAGTGGCATTTCATATTGGGCATCTGGGCCTTTGAAAGTATAGCTCGAAAGAAAAACCAGCCCCGCTGTGTAAGTGACTCCTCTTTCTGTCCTTCCAGTTCTGTAACTGATTCAACGGTGCTATAACCAGGGTCCTGGGTGATGAGGACACTTACCGATCGCCATGTGTCACCACGGACACTTACACATACTTGAAACTTGGAATAAAAGATCTATGACCTGCATGTGTGTTTCATTTGGGCCTCTGCACGCAGCCCCTGAGCAGCAGGGCTCCTTTCCCTAGTGGGCAGTCAGGGAGCTTGGCACCCTTACATGTGCTCTCCTGCAGAGACGTGAGCTCCTGGGCCCCTCCCGCCCGGCGTGGCCACGGGGGCCTCCTTCAACGCACACCACAGAGGAGGGGCGACTCCTGCCGAGAGCCGCAGTCTAAGGAGGTCAGGAAAATCAACAGAAACACAGGCCTCAGCCTTTCTTCAGCTCTTGTTTTTTAGTGAAATGTGCCAGGGGCACAGTGGTTGTTTGAGGACCAGATGGGACATCTAGACTTAAGTCTCAGGCTCTGGGGGAGAGCAGTGAAGTAGATCATGGGTCCCCGGGGTGCAGTGAGGGTGGACCCCGAGCCAGCCAGTCTCCCCGCAGGCGTGGGACTCCGTCTGTGTCACAGCACGCTGTGGCCCAGCAAATCGAGGGGTCCACGATGACCTCAGAGCGCCAGGCAGGACCACTCGGCACCAACTCTGCCCAAACCGGAAAGATGAGTGCGCTGGGACCTTGTCCGCACAAAGCTGCCCTCCCCGCCGTTCCTGTGAGGGGGGAGAACTCGGCGGGCATTTCAGATTTCGCCTCTTGGCTTGTTCATGTTTATTTCCGCAAGGACCCCCCGTGTAACCCGCACCACTGGTAACACTGGGACCAGTCCAAAGAGGGGGGCCTGCAGCACTGCCAACAGCCCACAGCTGCTCTGCGGGAGACTGGGCAGGTGTCACACAACAGGTGTACCCTACACCCCCAAACCAGCAGGCTCTGCGCAGAAATGCCTCCGAGGCCCAGCTGGATCCTCGAGCCCAGTCAACTAGAGGGACGGGACCTTCTTCAGCAGCCCCAGGTCTCAAATGGGAGGCGAACAGCGCCCCCTAGTGTCCCGCGGCAGACCATCCCATTTTGACGCAATCAAGTTAACAATTCTTACATTTTTATTTTTTCTCAACTTCTGGAACTAGACCAAGGTAAAGCCCCCATACCCCACAGTGACGCTCCAAGGATGGCTCAGGGCTGCTCTGGTGTGTGTAAAGGCTTGCGGTGTTGGGGCCCCAGCTGAGGACGGGGTCGGGGGGGGGCGCCGATCCAGGCCGCCTGGGCCTCTCAGGGCCCCAGGGTCGGTGGAGGCTCCACTGCAGGCCGCTCTTTCTTTCTGTGTTGGAGCCCCAGGGCCCGGGCCACCAGCCTCCGGGCCACGGCTGTGTTTGTCTGTGGCCTCTCCTTTGCCAGACGCAGAAGCTCTAAAAGGAAAGCCCCATGGGGTGGGGACTTGAATTCAAAGCTATGGCCTCTCCTCCCAGCAACACAGTGGCCTCAGAGGCCATTAGCGCACGGCCAGATGCTGGTGAGAGGGGGCCACCTAGGGCTCCAGGCCCCCCGTGGGGTCCTCACTAATCCTATCACCCCTCTGCGCCCTCCCTGTTTCTCTGTGGCGGCAGTGTTAATCCTGTCTACCCCCTGCTTTGTAGGGCCCTTTGAGAGGGAAAGCAAATCAGGATGGGACACCTGGAGCTCTTGGATCAACAGACAGGATGTTTATTGTCCCCAAGAAGTCTGGGACAAAGACCACGTAATCCACAGGAACGTGGACCACCTCAGCAGGCTTCTCCCAGGCCAGGTTTGCCAGCCGCTGCTTTGCAGCCGTGGAAAACAGGCCTCTAAAAGCCCCCCTCGTGCCTTCTGGAAGGAGGAGAGGAAAGGGGAGGAGATGTCATTTATACGGCATCTTCTGTGTGCCCCTCACCACTGTGGGCACGTGTGCCAGGCTTTCTTATTCACTCCAGTGCTTATCTCACAGAGAAAGAGACCAACTCACAGACGTTAGGTGACTTGCTCAAGGCCAACTTAAATAAGTGCCAGAGCCAGGATCACACCGAAGCCCAAGCTTTTTACCCTACAGCAAAACATGGCTTCCACGGCCGTACAGAAAGACCAAGCTTCCCCCTGAGCCACACCGCAAGAGGTGTGAGCGGAGGGCAAGCCTGGGCCAGAGCAGCTGGCAGACAGCACTGCTGATGGGCCCCCCTGGGGTGGGGAGGAGCGCCCCACTGGCCGCGGCAGCCCAGGAGCCCTAAAGCAGAGAACTGAAGAGGGGAGGGAATCGGAGGGAAGGCCCCGCCCCGCCCAACCGAACACTCACACAGCCCTCCCACCCAGACCCCCGGCTCCCTTACTTGGCCTCTGCAGGGCCTTCAGCTTGGACTGCTTGGTTCCCTGCATCAGGGGCCGGATCTTGAGCGTGGAGAAATCCCTGGTCAGGGCCTCAGCAGCTATGGAAAGACAACAGATCTGGAGCCATGCCCTCTTCCTCCTGCTGAGGCCTCCACAGGACCCAGGAGCACGAGTGTCACCCCGAGGCCCACGCAGCTGCTTTTTACACCCATTCAGAGCTCAGGGACAGGGCTGCCCCATGAGCTTGCCTCACCCCCAGAGCCCGCAGTCCTGCACGAGGCCACCCATGCTCTCAGATGGAGAGCCCGCTCAGAGCCCAGCTTCCACGTTCCTGCCCCGGGCTGGTCGGGAGCCACGTGAGCCTACGGTTCTGACGTCAGGAGAGGCAGGCCCCCGCCTTCCAAAGCCCGGGAGCTTAAAACAAACGCCACCCTTCCCCAACTCAAGACCCTCCCAGGGCACGTGCCCTCACTGCCCCAAGCTGTGCCAGGCCATGGAGCACTCAGGCCACTTAACAGACATGGCACGTCAGAGCTGGGAGGGGCTTCGGGTCCAAGGCACTGTACAGATGAGGAAACGGGCCAGGACGTGGCCTGCCCGTGCCACACAGCTTGGTGGAGCCCAGAGGGCAGCCATGGCCGCGCCTGGCCCACTGGTCCTCCTTTCCGAGGACCAGAAAGCCTCTGGGCCTCCCCTGCCCCCGCCTCTCTTTCAGTGGCTCCCTCCCTGGGGTTGAAGCCCCTACCTCGCCCCAGTCCTCTTGCTGCCTAGACACTGCCCCCCTTCCCTGAAACCCCAGGCTCTCCTGAGAACTGGGCCCACCCTGGCCACGGTCACTCCCAGCTCTGTGTTCAGAAGCTCTTGTTGTGAGAAGCCCAGCCAAGGGCGGCCGGGTACCAACTCTTTACAAACACACTCAAACTGAGCAGTGGGGGTGGCAGGGGCAGCTCAGGAAAGTGGCCGAGACGGAGGACGGGCACCGTCCAGAGCTACAGCCAGGAGGCTGGCTGGCCTCCCCAGCTCTGACGCCAAGAGTCTTAGTAATCCTGACCAGACACTGACATCCAGGGAACTCAGTCTCCCCATCTGTAAAATAGGGGTCACCTGACCTACTTCTTGGCGCTGTAATGAAAACGGAATGAAACGCATCTGCTCAAACCGTATGAAACTGCCAGTATTTGAATGCTTTTGACCTATAAAAATGGCACCTTCGGGACTTCCCTGGTGGCGCAGTGGTTAAGAATCCGCCTGCCAATGCAGTGGACATGGGTTCGAGCCCTGGTCCGGGAAGGTCCCACATGCTGCAGAGCAACTAAGCCCGTGCGCCACAACTACTGAGCCTGCGCTCTAGAGCCCACGAGCCACAACTACTGAGCCCGCTCGCCACAACTACTGAAGCCCACGTGCCTAGAGCCCATGCTCCGCAACAAGAGAAGCCACCGCAGTGAGAAGCCCACGCACCGCAACAAAGAGTAGCCCCCGCTCGCCGCAACCAGAGAAAGCCCGCACGCAGCAATGAAGACCCAACACAGCCAAAAATAAAATAAATAAAATAAATAAAATAAATAAATTTATAAAACAAAAATGGCGCCTTCATATGCTTTCATTTAGTATGTGGAAGTCCGTAGGGCTTGGCCCTACGTGCTCAGTAAAGGTCACCTGAATCTGAAACCTCTCAACTGAAGGCACGAAGATGAACAGGCGAGGCCGTGAGCTTCCTGGCCCAGCTCCTGCTGTGCCCCCCCAGGACTTCTGGAGCGGCTGGGAGACACCCTGCCAGTCCGCCGGCTCAAGGTAGCCTGCACCCTGACCTGGGGGATCCCCACCCAGGGAACCCTAGGCTCCCGCCCTCCCCAACGGCGATCAGAGGAGGGGCCGAGCCCACCGTGCAGCCGCCTCACCTGAAGCCAGGCAGGGAAAGACCCCGAGCGCGTGCGTGTCGTCCACCCACTGGATCTTGAATCCCTTCTCTCTGCCGGGGAAGAGACAGAGTGCCGAGGCAAGCAAATGGGCAAAACCCCTCCTGCTACAGGAAGTCCCCTCCCACCTCCAACCCTCAAACACTCTGAGCCCAAGACTAGTTCCGTCTCCTCTGGGAAGGAGACGACCATCGGGCGCAGACTTTCTCTGAAGACCAGACAGTCAGCCTCAGAAAGAGACACCACCCCCGTGGCTGGATGGGCCCCCCACTCCTAGGACTGAGGAAGCCAGGACACAAAGCTCGTAGCACACGATGCCAAGGGCAAAGGGGGCTCCTCACAGGTGCCGTCACGCCAGGCCAAGGGCGTGGGGTCTGAGGCTGGAGGCAAAGGGTTTGTGTGGTGGGCACAGGACCTAATACAAGCGTGTCAATGCAACTGCCCCTGTTCGACTTCCTTTCTGCTGCTCAGGAAAGCACCCCGAGTCTGGGCCCCATGGGAAGCCAGAGCAGTCCCGGGGCCCACGGCTTCTCCGTGGCACTGCCACGCCGGCCAAGGAAGCCACCAGTGGCCCCGGTCTGGCTCCGCCCGCGGGGGTGGAGAGCTGATGAGCCCCTCGAGCTTTCCACCAGCTCAGGCTCGGGGAGGGAAGGGGAGGGTGCTCGGGAAGCAGTCAGAAAGGGGGCCCTGAAGAAAGGGATGTTTTTAAAGCCTAAGCAGGAAAAGAGAAGGGGGACTGGAGAAAAGAAAATAAGCATTTGGAAAAAGAAAAAGAAAAAAGGAGAAAAGATTGGATTTGGATCCAAGGAATTTGGGGAAACAAGAGAAATCTTTCTCTCACTAAATCTCCATCTCCCATCTCCACCAGACCCTGCCCCAGGGCCACTCAAGCCCAGTTCACCCCAGAAATAGTTCCTGCCTGGAAACGGCCCCATTCTGCTGACTGACCGACGGGTGGCTGCTCGTGGAGCAGGGGAGGCAGGGGCCCCGCCGGGTCCTGGCCACCATGTGGGTGTGTGGGGGCCGGGACGGAGATCTGCTGCCCGGTGCCAGCAGGACCAGGTCTCGGGCCTCTGGAGAGTGTCTGCAACCGAAACCTCAGCTCTCCTCCTCCACAAAGTCACAGCCAGCAAGCCAACTGCCCAGGAGGATGGAGCCCAGAGCAACCACATCTACTTTCTGCCTTTCTTTCTAGATCGCTGGGCACCGGGGGAGGGGCAGGCAACTGTCCCCCACAACAAAGGGGTGTCCTAGCTCCTCTCCAGAAGTTGGGCACCCCCTCCTCCCCACCTCCCCGAAGCCTCTCACTGGAACTCGGAAAAGGCTGCCAGCAGGTCCTCGGTCTTGAGCGCCGGCTCAAAGTCGTAGATCTCCACCACGTGCGCAAAATCCTTCTCTCCAGGCAGCTCCTCTGCGAAGGAGGATGTGTCCACGTGGATCTTCTCTACCTGAATCTCCTTCTCGGTCAGGTTGTCCGTTATCTGGGAGAGATCAGACCCTTTAGCGAGGGGAGCTCTGACACACATGACTCCAAATGACTGCTCTCAAAATCACACGCTGAGAGTCCTGCAGGCTTCTGGGTAGACAGGGAGGTGAGCATCGCGGGCAGGAGTCTGGGAAAGACAGCAGGATGGCGGTCTGGGCCAGAAGATGGAGAAGCGTGAGTTTTAGGGGAGTCCCCACTGGGTGACTGGCATGGACACACGTTATGTTTCACAGAATCCCGAAAACCCTAGTCTATAGGCCCACTTTACAGATGGGTAAACTAAGTCAAAAGAATTAAGTAATTTTGCCCCAAGTTGCCATCACTAAGTCACAGAGCTGGGCAGGCCCAGGATCTTTCCTTCTCTCATTAATGACGTGATAATAAGCAAGGCTTTCTGGCGTCCATCCTTCATCTGTAAAATAGCGATACAGGATGCCCGCTCTCCCAACTGACACTGCGGCCAGGCTCAGGGGCGGACACATGACACACAGTTCCAAGGGTACAAGATCTGTAAGACAAAGCTTCAGGCAGAAGAGTGATTTTCATGACCAACATCTGCAGTGCATTCTGAAGCATGTGCACATCTATGTTACCTTGGGCAGTGCATATCATTACCTGCTATTTTTTCAGATGAGGAAACTGAGACTAAGAAAATGACTTGCCCACAGTCGAACAGCTCCTACATGATTGAGCTGGGACCCAAATCCACACCCCTGATCCCAGACCCTGAGCCTCCTGCCCTCTGCAGTGTCAGTCCTGACTCCTGGGGGCAAGGCTCCTGTGTCCCTCCCCGCACATCTGCTAAGGGATCCCTATCACCCAACACCCAGGCCTGCTCAGACAGCACCCGCCCCCACCCCTCCACACCATGACCCTCGGCCCCCATCCACCCTCGACTACACCCACCTCACTTCCGCCCTCCCTTTTCCGGGCTTAAGAGCCTCATCACCTCCTGCAGCAGCTCACTGTAATCGTCCTCCTCGGAGCAGCTGCCCGGCCCCTCCTCTTCCACCTCGTCCTCTTCCTTCTCTGCCGCCAGGCTCCTCTCCAGCTCACTCCCACTCCCGTCTTCCAAGTCTGGCTGCAGACCGGGCCCCGGCCGTGTGGCTGACTCCGACCTGTCTCCCGTCCCTGAGTGATCCTCTGGCCCTGGGGACTCAGTGGCCACTGGGTCTGGCAGTGACTCTTTCTCACTTTTGCTACAGCCTTTTTGGACCTCTGCTGCCTGCGTCGCCAACACAGGAAGTTCCTGATCGGAGGTGGCGTCCCCAGCACGGATATCATTGGGCTCTTCTGGGAGCCCGCCAGCTGGAGCACCTCCCTGAAGCCCTGGGGCCGGGAGGGGCGCCCATTCTTCTCGCCTGCGCAGCGCCCGGGGCACATACAAAGCCTGGTCCGGCTTGCGTCCACGATGCCACCAGCCGGCCCGCGCTCCTCGGGGACCAGAAGCCGCTCCCTGGCTTGAGGTGGACCTCGGACCGTGGTACTTGCTAGGGTGGGAAGCAGGAGGGCGGCAGGGGCCAGAGGGCCCATCTGAACCGGGTAACCTGGAGCAGGAGCAGGCGGTCATCAGGGCGGTGTCTGGGCCCCAAGGAAAATGGTTTACTGGAGCGACCTGCCATTTAGGCACGAGGCTCTCAAGTCGGCCTTGGGCAAAAACCAAAGCCAAAATGACCCTCAAAAACACCTTAACGAGGCATCAGAGTGGAGGCTGGATGCCCTGAACAAGACCAAAGCAGTCAGCTCTCCCTCTAGTGTTATAAACCGTATATGAGACCGCCGAGTCTTCGCTTACTCACAGGGTAAGGTGAGTACTAGCATTTAGGAACTGCGTTATTAAAAAAATATGTAACTTTAAAAGCTAGGATCATAGTCATCATGATAAGATCCTGCAAGATGCACGTGGAAACAGGTGAGTGAAAGCCCAGATGCACTCTCGCGTTCCATGGCCTCTGCGGGGCACAAGCTCACTGAGAGCACCGCTGGGCAGACACCTTCGCTGTTTAAACCACTCTCTCTTCCTCTCTTTTGGCCCAACGTGCATAAGCTGAATTTGCTAAAGGAATTCCACAAACAATGCACATCTACTCCGCTGCTGGAGCAGAAAGTAGCACTGACTCTAAGCAACTGCGGCTGGGGATAGAGGTGGCGGCGTGGGGGCTCCTGGCCCTGGTTCCCTCTCAGACACTGACCAGCTCACCTGACCACCCCCCAACCCTCCGCCCCCCGCTCAAAGAACTGCTGAGGGGCCTCCAAGGCGGCAGGATACACACCTGATGTCCAGGTGACAGATGACTGTCCTCCTCCTCCAGCCCTCCCCAACAGAGAAGCTGCTCAAAAGATCAAAATTCTCTGCTGTCCTGTGGATCAAGTACCGGAGGCGACTGGAGAGTGGGGGGAAGAGAAGGACCCTGGGGAGCAACGGGAAGGGGTGCTGAGCAGGGGCTCCAGGTGCAGCCCCCAGGCCTGAGCCCCACCGAGTCCACTCCCAGTTTAACGGTGGCTTAAACACTAGGCTCCCTCTGCCCCCTCGGGTCCCAGGCTGACTGCAAAGGACCTGCCAATAGAGGTTACGACAGGGAGCTACTGGCCCCACTCCCCTTCCAGTGCTGGGCCCCTTCGGTCTCGGGTGATGCTCAGGGTTACATGTGAAAGGTGCAGCTGGCTTCAGACTATACTACAAAGCTACAGTAATCCAGACAATATTGGTGTATTGGCACAAAAACAGAAATATAAATCAATGGAACAGGAGAGAAAGCCCAGAGATAAACCCACACACCTAAGGTCAACTAATCTATGACAAAGGAGGCAAGGATATACAATGGAGAAAAGATAGTCTCTTCAATAAGTGGTGCTGGGAAAACTGGGCAGCTACACGTAAAAGAATGAAATTAGAACACTCCCTAACACCATACACAAAAATAAACTCAAAATGGACTAAAGACCTAAATGTAAGACCAGACACTATAAAACTCTTAGAGGAAAACATAGGCAGATCACTCTTTGACATAAATCACAGCAAGATCTTTTTTGACCCACCTCCTAGAGTAATGGAAATAAAAACAATAATAAACATATGGAACCTAATGAAACTTAAAAGCTTTTGCACAGCAAAGGAAACTATAAACAAGACAAAAAGACAACCCTCAGAATGAGAGAAAATATTTGCAAATGAATCAACAAAGGATTAATCTCCAAAATATATAAACAGCTCATGCAGCTCAGTATTAAAAAAACAAACAACCCAATCAAAAAATGGGCAGA
Organism: Balaenoptera physalus; assembly: GCF_965194825.1. NCBI lineage: Eukaryota > Metazoa > Chordata > Mammalia > Artiodactyla > Balaenopteridae > Balaenoptera > Balaenoptera physalus. Next base: position 108,473,387 of record NC_138886.1, on the reverse strand, counting down.
AGACCTAAATAGGCATTTCTCCAAAGAAGACATACAAATGCCCAAAAAACACATGAAAAGCTGCTCAACATCACTAATTATTAGAGAAATGCAAATCAAAACTACAATGAGGTATCACCTCACACCAGTTAGAATGGGCATCATCAGAAAATCTACAAACAGCAAATGCTGGAGAGGGTGTGGAGAAAAGGGAACCCTCTTGCACTGTTGGTGGGAATGTAAATTGATACAGCCACTATGGAGAACGGTATGGAAGGTCCTTAAAAAACTAAAAACAGAATTACCATATGACCCAGCAATCCCACTACTGGGCATATATCCTGAGGGAACCATAATTCAAAAAGACACACGCACCCCAATGTTCACTGCAGCACCATTTACCAGGTCATGGAAGCAACCTAAATGCCCATCGACAGACGAATGTATAAAGAAGATGTGGTACATATATGCAATGGAATATTACTCAGCCATAAAAAGGAATGAAATTGGGTCATTTGTAGAGACGTGGATGGATCTAGAGACTGTCATACAGAGTGAAGTAAGTCAGAAAGAGAAAAACAAATATCGTATATTAACGTATATATGTGTAATCTAGAAAAATGGTACAGATGAACCGGTTTACAAGGCAGAAATAGAGACACAGATGTAGAGAACAAACGTATGGACACCAAGGGGGGAGGGGGGTGCAGGATACGAACTGGGAGATTGGGATTAACATATATACACTAATATGTATAAAATAGATAATTAAAAAATTTAAGAAAAAGAAAGATGCAGCTGGGAGAGGCCTGAGAGCAGATTATTAAACCTAAAGGCCAAGGTCAGAGCCAGCTGCGAGCCCGTTACTTTGGATGCACCACTGGGCAAAGGGGCACAGGAGGCTCCGGGCGAACCCTGACCTTTTCAGCAGCAGAGTGGGCGCAGGCAGCCCAGGGCCCGACGCCACTATCACACCAGCTTACTTTGACAGCTGCTTCTGCAGCAGGAAGCGGTCCAGCTCCTCCTGGATGCGGTGCACGAAGTCATTCTCGGCTGAGGAGAGGAAGACGCCGTCCAAGCAGAGAAGGGCCAGGGTGACAGGTGGGAGAACCTGCGGGGCAACGGACACGGCCGCGATCAGAACGCGCCCCGGGCCCACCCTCGACCAAGGCCAAGGTCTCTCCTCCGATTGGAGAGGAGCCGGGCTCCGAGGCGGGGAAGGGACGTGGCCAGGGTCGCCAGGCAGGGCAGTAGCGGGGCAGCAAGGGGTCTCCCGGCCCCCGCTGCGCTCGCTTTCGCTGTCCCCGGGCTCGCGCGCCGCCGCCTCGGGCCTGCTCAGCCGGCTCGACCGACACTCCCCGGCCCGGAAGCGAGAGGTCCGGGGGGAGCGCGAGGCCTGCCGCGAGCCAGCGAGCGGGGCGACCCACCCCCAGGCCCGCCCGCCGCACTCACCACAGCCGCCCCGCGCGTCGCCGCCGCAGCTCTGAGGGTTCCCAGAAGCCTGCGCGCCTAGGAGCCCGAGAACCACCCGGGCCTCGGCGGAGCCGCAGCGCCACCATGCGGCCCGGAGGAGGCATGGCAGCAACGGCAGAGGCGTGTTCTTGATTGTTTTGACCCTGAGAGCACACTGTCTCCTAGGATCAATTATGTTTGGCAAATACTTTGAGGTGGCTCCTATATGCTAGGTCGTGGGGATACAAGATTTTCCGGTTCATTGTTCCCCTCCCTAGGAACGTAAAAGAGGAATAAATAGGAAGTTTCTGGACACCAAGAATTTCATCACCCTTTGACCACCGCTGCCCTTCCTTGACCCTTATTGATGGAACCTGCAAAGAGGTCCAACTCACACCAAAAGGCCACTGACAAGGTGTACTAGCCTTTGGGTAACAGGGCGGGGTAGACACTAGAATGGTGATTTGCAGGCCATAAAATTATACTACCTTGCTACATCTAAAAATAACTCCAGCACCCACCTTAAATAGGGTTTGAAATTCTTCCCATCGGACAGTGTAGGATGGGCTATTATAATCTAGGAGACCAGGGTTGAAATCCTCCTCTTCCCTGAAAGGTGCTGAAATGTAAGCCTTTGATCATCCTGAATCAAGCGGGCCCCTGAGTTAACAGCATTGAAGACCCAGGTTTTAGTACAGGGGTAGGACAGTCTGAGTGGGCCCTGCAGTAGGCTATGGGCAAGGTCACAGGGAGAGTGTCCCTCAAAAGGCCAGGTAGGAAAAGCTGGGAACAGAAAAAGGAAGAAAAATTAAGATGCATTTTGCTCTCTTGCAGTTTTTTCCAGAGTATTTCTTTAAAAAGATGGTGGTATTATATCACATTTACAAAAACTATCTTTCTGGATAGTTTTTCAAGAACAAAAAGGATCTAGAATAAAGGCAGCACCAAGTGCAAAGAGAACTCAGGGAGGTGAGTCATGAGTCTCCTTTTCAGCCCTGGTTGTAAGAAGAGATTCTGAAGACCTAACAGGTCCCCTGCCCCAGCCTCCGGCCTGGCGGGGCATCTGGCCCCTGGGGGTGTAGAGGGCAAAAGGCAGCAGGAAGAATAGGGACACCCATTTGGATTCTGACTCCACCAGCCCCACCCACACTCCACACTGGCTTAACTGAAGTGGAATTAGGCCCGAGAGAACGCTGAGGGGCCACACAATGGTACCATTTCTCTGACCAGGCTTCCATGATGGGCGGTTAGGGTTAGGGTGAGGCTGAGAGGCAAGACTACCTAGCAGCTATGGACCACACACGACCTGGAAGAATATGCTTGCTACTTAGAAAACAAAGGCCCAACTTTCTCAGCAGAGTGGCCATCTCTCCCCAAAATGAAGGAACCAACCAAAAACCCAGGACACAAGCCATACCTCCACCTCTTGAGAGCTGGTCCGTGAGAGAGGACTTCAGCACATTCAGAGAGGCTCAGAAACAAAGCTCTCAGGGGAAGGCTGCCCATGAACCCAGTTTCCACCACACCCTCTTCAGGTAACTTGGAGGCTGAACAGAAAAAAAAGTATCAGCACGAAGGCCTCCACTTGTGGGTGGAGGTTACCAAGAGATGCCAAGATAAATGGGGAAGGAAATCAAGGCACATCTACCCACACGCTTTGGGGACAAATACCAGGTGAGCGTTGAATGGGCCCAGTCTGAGATAAACAAGCAGAACAAAAAGCAGCAGGATATGCAGAATTTCTACAGCAAAAACAAACAACAACAAAGAAAGCATAATAGGAAAAAGAGGATAAGGGTATATTGGAAAGTTCTCTTGAGAAAAGAGAAGAAATTTCAGTTAATAACTACTTCACATTCTCAAGGAAATCAAAGAAAGTCTGATTTCCATGTCACAATGGATAAACCAACAATGACATGAAAGTGAACTGTCAGAGGCATGGAAAGACATAAAGGAGGCAATCATGTTCATCACAGAAGCAGCAAAAACTGGAGTCAACACAGTTGAAAACAAATCAGTGACAAAGAGTAAAGCCTTATGAAAATGAAGGTAATGACTATTTACACAAAGTTTGCCATATAAATGGCATGAATTTAATCTTTGTAGCAGCCCCTTCAGATGGAGATTGTTATCCTATTGCAGGGGAATAACCTGAGGTTTAGCCAAGGAACCAGCTACTACATGCAGAGTTGGAACTCACTCTAATCCAGATCTAGCCTGACTGTCACGTCCATGCTCCTGAACACCCCCTGACTAAGATCTTCCATCTTTAGAATGTCATGAGAATTGATGCTGTAGCCAATAGCCAGACACAGAAGTCAGGCATTAAACAAACTAGACGAATCCAATCAGTTAGAAAAGCATGCTATGTGTGTGCTGTAGAGTTTTACCTGAAACAGGAGGAATGATTGAGTGATGATGAAAGGACTGCATGCAGGGGACAGGGGGTTGCAAACAGTCCCATCTGAAGGGAAGGACCTAGAGTCCCCTGCTACCATAGTGACCCTAAATTACCACCCAGTGCGCCTTTCCTTGCTATGGGTAGGATTACCGGGGTCACCCACAGCTCTGGAGTCTACGTCCCAATTTCACATCTCCTCACTCTAAGCAACCTGAGATGGTATTACATCTGTGTAATGTATTTGATGGTATTAAACTGTCTACCAGTAACCTCAGCTTGCATGAGCTAGCCAACTATTCTCTCCACGTTTAAGGTTAAGTTTAAGAATATCCCATTTATGTTTGTTATCAAAAGTCCTTGTAATGTTTACATAGTTTTGACATATGTATTAGAGAATCTAATACATTAGGTGGTGATTCCAATTTAAAAAATGAAATGGATCTCAGACTGACAATTTTCAATGGGCAGATGTAACAGTATTTAACTAAGTTTGTAAACAGTATTATAATATTAAAGAGAACTGGAGTCACAATATTTGAAGATCAACAAGAGTTGTTTAGATACAGCACATAGGAAGGTTTTGCTTCATAGCCTGCTGAAGCACCCGTTTGATATATGTAAGAAGAAAATCAGGACTTCCGGAAAGATAAACACACTTTTCTAATTCCTTCCACTAAATACAACTAAAATCCCTAGACATTATATATAAAACAAACATAAGGAGATTCTGAAAGGTGGAGAAAAGAAGGAGACAAGCTATGGACCTCCAGTTCCAAGGAACAACAACAACAACAAAAGAACAAAACCACAGAAATCCAAGCCAAGACATAACATTATTAAATTTCTGAAAACTAAAAACAAAGGAAATTTTGAAAGCAGCCAGAAAAAAAGAAAAATTTTATCTTACCTAAAGGGGGAAAATTATTTGAATGACAGTGGATTTCTTGTCAGAAAACAGAAGGACAAAAAACTTTTTTCAAGTGCTGAAAGAAAAGAATTTTGAATCCAGAATCATATATCCAGTGAAAAAATACTTCAGGAATAAAGAAGAAATCAAGACACTCTCAGATGAAGGAAGATTAAGAGATTGGTTGCCAGGAGACCTAGCCTGAAAGAATGGCCAAAAGAAGTTCTCTACACAGAGAGGAAACAATGAAAGAAAGAATTTTGGAACATCAGGAAGGAAGAAAGAACACAGTAAGCAAAGATGTAAGTAACACAATAGACTTTTCTTCTCTTGAATCCTTTATATTATGTTTGATGGCTGAAGCAAACTCTAATACTATCCGATATGTTCTAAACGTATGTAGAGAAAATATTTAAGACAATTATAAATGAAGGAGGGTAAAAAGATGTAAAGGAAGGTGAGGTTTCTATACTTCACTCAAAATGGTAAAATGATAACAACAGAAGACTGTCATGGGTTATGTAATACCCAGAGCAACCACTAAAAATAGCTGTATTGAGAGTCTTAAAAAAAAAATACTACAGATAAAGCAAAATAGAATTCTAAAGAAAATGTTCAGGTAACCCTCATGTAGGCAGGAAAAAGAAAACAGGGAAATGAAAAGCAGAGAGAACAAACAGAAAATAGAACAGCAGACTTAGACACTAACATATCAATAATTATACTTAAATGTAAATGTTCTAGACATACCAATTAAAAGACAGAGATGTCAGTTTAAAAACATGACTCAACTATATGCTATTTGCAAGCAGCTTACTTCAAATATAAAAATATAGGCAGGTTAAAAGTAAAAAAATCAAAAAAGATTTATCATGCTTCAAAGGAAAGCAGGTATGGCTTTATTATTTTCAGATAAGGTAGACTTCAGAGCAAAGAAAATTACCTGTGACAGAGAGGAATATTATATAATGATAAAAGCGTCAGTTCACCAAGAAGACATAATAATCTTAAACGTATAAGCACCATGAAATTGAAAACAGAAAAATAGAGAAAATCAATAATACAAAGATCAATAAAATTGATAAACCTCTAACAAAAATTATATAGCAAAAGAGAGAGAAAACACAAATTACTAAAATCAGAAATGAAACAGAGGATATCACTACAGACACTACAGACATCAAGAATATAATAAAGAAATACAATAAACAACTTTGTACACATATACTTGACAACTTAGTGAAAAAATCCAATCCTAAAAAGTTATTTAGTCTATTTCATTTATATAAACTTTTTGAAATGACACAATTTTAGAAACAGAGAACAGATTAGCAGTTGAAGTGAGGAACAAAAGGTGAAGAGGGGAGAGGAGGTGGGAGGGAGATGAGTGTAACTAAAAAGAACTGTAAGAGGAATCCTTGTGTTCTACATCTTGACTGTGGTGTTGGATATGGGAACCCACACATATAATACCGTTATATACAACTAAGTACACACACACCAGTATAAGTAAAATTGAGAAAATATGAATAAGATAGGTAGATTTTATCAATGTCAGTATTCTGGTTGTGATATTGTACTATAATTGTTGCCATTGAATGAAACTAGACAAAGGGTACATGGGACCTCCCTGTATTATTTCTTATAATTGCAGGTGACTCTACAACTTGCTCAGTAAGCATTTGTAATTAGGGAATTCCCTGGCAGTCCAGTGGTTAGGACTCGGGTCTTTCACTGTCGGGGCCTGGGTTCAATCCCTGGTCAGGGAATTAAGATCCCACAAGCCACGTGGCATGGCCAAAAAATATAAAAATTTAAATTTAAAAAGATGTTTGCAACTAATGAAAAAGGAAAATCAAATATATCAAATTTAGAAAATGCAAATTAAATGTTTAATAACTTAATAAATATGAGTAAAACTGGAACCAGATATATAAGAGAAATAAATTTGTTCTGTCATTTTGAGTTTATCAAAGTTGTTTTCATTTTCTATAAAGTATATTAGATACATTAATAACATTACAATATTTATAAATTAAATTTTAAAACTTAATGAAAACTAGATATTTAAATGTGTTACTTTCATAAACTAATATAACTTAAAATCTAAATAACTATAAGAAATCTTTTGTGAATAAAAAGCCAGTCTCAGACATAGAAAACTCTACACAAAACTACATGGAATTCCAAGAAAAACCAGAGAGATTAAAACAGTTACAGAAAATATAAATACAGAAACCTACATTGTAGATCCAACACATGGCTAATTAATAAACCTGAGGAAGGAAACAAAGCTATTGGAAAAGAAAAAAAAATGCAACAATATTTTGTTGAAACAAAGAAAAATGTGAATCTACAGATTAGTTTACTGAATTCCAGAAATAGATAAGATAGCTAGATGCCTGATACAGATGGTGGTAAAATTATTTTCTCTGGGCATTGAAAAAAAAAACTCTATTTAGGTAGAATACAAAGAAAAAATTCAAGTGGCTTGCAGATTTCCCTAGCAACTCATATGCTAGAAGAAAATGGAACAATACCTGTAAACCCTTTTTTTTTTTGGACCTGCCACGTGGCATGCGGGATCTTAGTTCTCTGACCAGGGATCGAACCCACTCCCCCTGCAGTGGAAGTGCGGAGTCTTAACCACTGTACCGCCAGGGAAGTCCCATTACCTGTAGACTTTTAATGGGAAAATATTAAGACCAGAAAATTCTATAAACTGTGACAGAAACAGGAAGGTGTTTTTAAACCTGCAATGACTCTGGAGTCTCTCACAGAAATTCTGCTGAGGGAGGTGAGGCCATCCTGGCCTGTCTCAAGTGGAGATGCCAGAGGCCACTGGCAGACAGTGTTTACAGACAACCTGTCCCATTGAGCTCCACAACTTAAATCTCAAGACTTTTTGGAAAATCCACAAATAAATTAAATTGTTTTCTCTAATGACCTAGTCAATCTATTCCAGAACAGACTGCCCAGACTGGGTCTCTGACAGCCTCCGGCTAATCGCCTGAATTAGAAAAACAAAGTTCACTCTTCCTAGACTGGCACCTTTTGTTCCTTCTTCCCCTCTCCCCATTTTCTCATGTAATTCCTTCCCTCACCACCACCCCCTTTTTTTTTTTTTACTTTGTTCATTGACAAGAATCTGATGACTGTCTCCTTGGTGTACTGGTGAGTTAGTTATTCAACTCACTAACTTTCTAAGTTATGCTTTGACATTCATTATCCTTCTTGGGAAGCTACTGGAAGGCATAATCCAGACAGCCAAGGGATGAATTAAAATGACTGACTCACACACTGGGATGTCCTAAGAAAAAAACTCTGTGATGAATATTTAATTTGCTTAACTAGTCAATTAATTGAGATAATCCCAGCAACAAAATGGTATACAAATATAATTCTTGAAAGGAGGGCTATGGAATGTAAAAATAAAAGCATTTTTTAAATCACTATAGCTTAGGACAGAAACCCCAGAATGCATTCTAACACGTGCAGGGGAATTTCCTGGTGGTCCAGTGGTTAGGACTCTGAGCTTCCACTGCCGGGGGCCCAGGTTCGATCCCTGGTCAGGGACCTAAGATCCCACAAGCCACGCAGCGCAGCCGAAAATAAATAAATTAAAAAAATAATTTAAAAAAATAATAAAGTGTGCAGGAAGGGCATATACCTGCGGCAAAGTCAGTAAGAACTATTTTTCCAAATAACTGGCCGAGGCCGGGGACAATGATTAATAAAGAAACACTGACTATATAGTAAAATATAATACAGGGGGGAAAAGCTTAAAATAGACAAAAAAGAGGCGAAGGAAGTAACACTAAATAAAGCTTTTGTAGCAAAACCATAAATGGGATAGACTCAATTATATTACAAACATTAAAATTGATTCAAAAAGCAAAATATCATTATGTACTCTAACAGATTCACACCTAGAACAACTCTATGCAAGTTCATTTAAGGGTCTGAATGAAATAGTCAAAACACCAAATCCAACTTACCGGGGAGGCAGGAAAGATACCACATCAATTTCAGGACAGGGCAGGGATATGTACTAATACCTGTTTCCCCCCCTCTTTTCTAGAGGGACTAGCAAAAGCAACTTGGTGAAAGAATGAAAGAAAAACTGGAAAGTTTGGAAATTTGATGAGACCAAAGTATCATTGTTTGCAGAATATTTGATTTTTTTTTTTCACCTAAAAATTCAAGAGAATCAACTAAGAAACTCCTGTAAGCAAGAATGTGTGGAGAAGAGCCAGGGCTGGAAGAGGTGATGGCGGGGCCAGAGGAAGACAGAAGTGAGAAATCCACCCCCAGTCCTTGCTCTACCAGACTGGCATCTGTCCCTACCCCCCAAATCTCTGATGCCTTTGTTGTCCTTTGGTTCCCAGGAGACCATAGCCTCAGGCTAGCCTGAGTTCTAGCTCCTTTCTTAAAAGGCCAGAGTAACAGGAATCCAGATGGGGTTTGGGATTGCGGGGGAGTCTGGCCCGTGAGCTGTGGGGCTCAGGCCTGTCCTCATCTCAGCCCCCAAGCTCCTGCCAGGGACTCCTTACCTGACGTGACTTTGCAGATGTTTACACACCCACCTCCAAAGCCAGATCTCTCTTCCCCAGGCCCAAGCACCACCACACATCAGAGCCTGTTGCCACAATGGGGTCTGAGGGACAGGAGGAAAAATGGATATTAAGACTTGGTAATGACAGGGCCATGGTCCTTAGTCCCCTTCTGTGGGATTGTCTTGACGCTCTCCCATAACAAGTTACCAGAGCGATCCGTCAAAAGGTGAACCCAATCGCATCACCCTCTCCACCGCATAAAATCCTTTAATGGCTCCCCAATGTATTAAAATAACTTATTACCAGGCTCTAAGTGATCTGGCCTTCTCCAGGCCTGGGCTAGGGCGAGGCAGGGAGCCATGAAACTGAGAGCAAGTGCCTCCTTAAGCTTTGTGCCCTGGGTGCTTGAACTGCCTCACCTTAGCATAACTCCATCTCACTACCGGGTACCCTCCTCCTTGTCCGTTACATCCCAGCCATGCTGGCCTCCTTTCTGTTCCTCCATTACAAGTTCTTTCCTGACTCAAGAGCTTGGCAATGGCTGTTCCCTCTGCCTACGATGCTCTTCCTCTGGCTCTTTTCTGGCTGCTCTGTCTTGTCTGTGTTTAAGAACTAAAACCAGTTGAGATTTTTCACTCTGGTTACTTTCACATGGAACCTACTGGAAGTGGTTGCCTCTAAGACCCTCACTGTCTAAGCCCATAGTGGTCCCGTGGATTCTGGGTGGCTCTCTGCTTCTGTGCCATGGACGGGGCATAGGAATCTATGCTGAGACTAGAGACCCGGGGCCTGCATCCAGCCTCCCCCGGTGAAACACACAACTCATTTCCTTTGAAGTCTTGCCAACGACTTGGGGGATGGGTTCTCACTGATGCTAGGATCCACAGACCCCATCTCTTCTCTGTGTCCCCAGATTTCCTCTACTCTTTCTCCTGCAAATACGATCCCCTCTCCTCTCCAGGACTCCTAGTAGAGTCTTCTAAAGGCGCTCAAACTCTAGGAGAACAGAATTCAGGAAGCTCAGTGATTAGCAGGCAACATCTGCCCAGGCTTTGAAAGACCAACCTCCCTGAGGCCAAGGAGCACAAAAGCGCTTGCAGCTTCGTGGAGAGGCAGAAGCCAGGAGGACATACAGGAAGAGAAGCACAATGCTTGGCACCTGGTGGGCATTCAATAATCATTTGCTGAATGAATGAATGAGTAAAAAGATCTCCCAGTACCTGATGTTCCCGAAGGTGGAACATCACGTGAGCGGACTTCCAAGCAACTTGGTATTGTTTTATAAAAGCATGTAGATGGGAAAAGACGTAGCTGTGCTCAAAACACGGTCACTGTGCCTGGGAAACACCGTGCAGTGAATGCTCGAATGCTCGGTGTTCGTGGCTGAGGCTGCGAGCCAGCTGGGCTCTGGTCTAGAAACCAGCAGAGGCCTCCAGTCCATGTGGATTAAAAAGGAATAAAAGCGCCCCATGCGAAGAGGCGATCAAAGCCACCCAACCACTTAAAGCTAGGGATAGAGGGGGAGTGTCCCCATTTATGCAGTTACACAGAATAAAGCCATATTTGACCACCCCAAGGAGCTATCTGTGGCTTTTTCCAGAAGGTAAAAGACCAAAAGATGTTGCCTTGTGAAGAATTCCTTGGGCAAGCCACCTGCTAGCCAACTGGGTCAATGGTATCCCCAGTAACGACATGGCTCTTAGCTGCCAAGAAAAAACCTGGTTCTTAACTGGGTGTCCTGGGGCAGGGGTGGAGGCAAGCACAGAAACACCAGGCAAGGATGAGTGAGCTCAAAGAAAGAGGAAAACCACCCACAAAACAACTTTACAAACCAAAACTCTAATTACATGGAAAAAAAAAACCCAAGAAAACAAAAGAACTACTAATGCTAAGAAAAGACTTGTCAATCAAATGCAAAAGATGGGCCTTTGTAGAGCCAGATTCAGACAAACCAATTTACTATTGGACATGTTTGATAAAGTCAGGGAAATCTGAATACAGGCTGGGTACTAGACGACATGAAGGACTGTTCTTACTTTTCCGGTGTGTTTATTGTTACTGTAGTTAACGTTTTTCATCTGTTTTTTCATACTAAAGTGTGTATGGATGAAATGGTATGATGTCTTACCATTACCATGATGTTGGGGAGGGGGAGAAGTGAGGAATTACAGGTGAAACAAGATTGGCAAAATGCTGATCATTATTGAAACTGGGTGATAGGTACACTATTCTCCTCATTACTGTGTATGGTTGA